>NC_132900.1:13746823-14004323 GCF_030463535.1 Salminus brasiliensis
TCTGCTGCTGTGTCTGATGGCAAAACAGTGTCTGTGAGAATGAGAGCATGGTCGGAAGTGCGTGTGCATGTTTATGTGTGTATTCCTCCATTATGCAGCAGGATATGTGCTCAGTCATGCAGAGAGGAGCAAGGAGATGATGTAACGGCCCGACTGGAGCATCGAGGCCTTGTAATTAGGCCTCAGACGCAGCCACGGGAAGTGTGTGTGTGTGTGGCTAAAGGAAGTTTTCAGGAATATACACCTCGGAAGAGATGCGATACATCCTGTGATTAGTGAAGCCCTTCTTGCACATGCAGCAGCCCTATACTGCTTTCACACAGAGGTGCCAGCTGTTCTGAAATCTACAGGCAGTAAAATAAGAACATAGATTTCATTGTTTGGAAATCTGTACTAAGGGTTTTTAGGCAACTCTCAGTTTCTAAATGCCATTGTACTTTCCTCCTAGTTCTGAACATTAATGAAACTGACCACAACAGATAGCATGATGTAAATTCTTTTCTGTTTACTTTTTGCTAACTGTTGTCAGCCTCTATCTTTACATCTGTAGTTATCTACTTACCTTATCTTTACCACTCTATTTACTACACTATTTTTTACTCTAATCTAATCAGGTTTTTGTTCTCTTTGGTACGAAGATACAACCAAATGAGCTCTCCTATTGACTTAATATAGTTTAATTGATTTATAAGCTTTAGTTTTGTATTATTAATAGAGAGCCGAGGTGCACTTTGTTCCACTGGCACTGCTTAAGATGTTTCTACACCTTAATTAGAGTCCACCTGTGGTAAATTCAGTGGATTGGACATGACTGGGGATTGCCAAACCCTGCCTATATAAGGTGCCACAGCTGACAGTGCATGTCAGAGCAAACTCCAAGCCATGGGGTCAAAGAAATTATCTGCAGACCTCAGAAACAGGATTGTGTCAAGGCCTAGATCTGGAGAAGTGTACAGAAACATTGCTGCAGCTTTACAGGTCCCAAAGAGCACAGGGGCCACCTTCATACGGAAATGGATGACGTTTGGAACCACCAAGAATCATCCTTTACTTGGCCTACTGGCCAAACTGTGTGACTGGGGAAGATTCGAAAACTGAAAGCCTTACACATCAGACCATCCACAAAACTAACTGGGGACTGATCACATTGGCAGAAACAATATCACAAGAAAAGAATAGTCACTGGGGGTCTTCAGGAAGTCGTAGATGACTGTTAAAATGAGCAGTGTACTAGCCAAGATTAAGTCATTCGCTAACTATGACTAAAGGAATGAAATGAATGAAAGAGACACTGTCCAATTTCTACAAACAAGGTTAAATATACATGTGTTTTTTAAAAGCTGAAAATAAAACACATTCAATTTCTTTCACATACAATTTTTGGACAGTTTTGACATGTATGGCACATCCTGAAGACTTTTAATGGTAAAGGGTTTAATGGTCACAGTTGGCAATGGCTTTTGCTAGATAATAATCATCACAACACTTTCTAATGCTGTATATGAGGAGCCATTTGTAATGTTAGCGTCAGTACTACACTGATTAGGGTGTCTAACCTCACTCTCTGATTAGCTAATGACTGAAAATCCAGTGGTGAGGGAACCTAAATATATACCTAAATGATTAGTATTTAGTTCAGCTAGTTAGCCATCTTGTGCTGAGCTGGGTACTGTATTTAAAAAAATCAATTCAGTTCAAATGTATTTATATATGTATTTTACAACAAATGTTGTCACAAAGCAGCTCTACAGAGATCTGGGTTCGAGCCTCTTTTGAGAAAGTCAGTGGAGACAGGAACCTTGACAGGAAACTGGACTCAGAAGGGGAACCTATGGTCCTCTGGTCCACACCGGATAGCTCATAACATCAAATAACAGCAACAACAAGAACATAAAATTGACAAAAGAAACTTGACTGACTTAAGAGAATATGGCAGGTGTGACAACAAGCCATTAAAACTTTGAGTGGAATGCAGAGGTCCATGTTGAATCAACATGAGGGCCCAGATTAGGACAGCATTGCAGAGGGCAGCAGGGTAGTGGAGAGTCAGGTTTGGCAGTACAGTTGGAATGGGGCATCTCAATACATGGGAAAGAGAGAGAAGGTAAACAGCACCGACCACAAAGCAGACAGCAGGGGGCAACTCGGCACATGGGGGAGAAAGAAGAAAGAAGACAAATAAGAAGAGTTTAGGAGTATGAGTAGACTGGTGTACGGCCTGTAAAAGAAGTAGATTAGATTAGACAGTACTGATCAGAAACCTGTAATCAGACCCGTACAGAACAGTGTTAGTACGTAGACAGGATGCATCAGCATGGGAAACAGTACAGAACACTGGTGTCTCTAGTGTCTGAGAGTGTGCCTTAGTACATAAGAGAGGAGCAAACACGTAACTCAGCTACTCCCATTTATTTGACCGCCCTGCACGACCACTGTTTACTGTACTGACTACTATGCAGTGGGAAATGACCACCAATGAGTCAACGGGAAGTGGAGTGTAGTGAGGCATCACTGGACTCACATCCTGTCACATGACTGCACATCTGTCACAGCTGTCTCTGGTAAACCATCTTGGTAGGAAGGCACATTATAATACACTGTGAAAACATCTAGTGCCTGTCACTGATCAGCCATAACAATAAAATCACCTGCATAATGTTGTATAGGTTGTCCTCCCTGTGCTGCCAAACAGCTCTGACTCGTTGAGGTGTGCATTTCAACTACAAGATTACACAAGTATTCACTTTCTGCAATCAGAAGGACTTTTTTTTGCCAGATCAAGGTTCAAATGCTGCCTGTCAGGGCAGACTCTGTCCCAGAAATAAAAAGGCTGTTACTGAAACAAAGGGGGGACAAACTCTCTAATAATATCCTTGATTTTAGAAGAAATGTTGAATGACCAGGTTAGGTATTTAAGAATGTTTGGACATACAGTGTGGATTCAGGTAAAAAATTTTATATCATACATTACATACAAGCAAAAATGTAACATGGTCTTGCAGTATGTACATGTATATGTATGTACATGTATGGCCCATGACCCTGTCGACAGATCACTTGTTGGCAGGTGCTCTGAGATGCTCTGTTGTCGCTTGTCAAAGTGTCTCTTATTCTTATTCAGTCGGTGCATGTCCAGAAGTATCCAGGTCCCCGTTCCATCAGTTAGGCTAACCACAGATAACCATGCCAGATGCAGGCATTCACTTGTGCACACATGGGCTTATATAATCTCTATTGTAGAGAATTGTCATAAGAAATGGAGCAGCAGCACATTAGCTAAAGGTCACCATGCCTGATGCCATGCATCCTCTAGAAGGGTTTAAAGCCTCCCCAGCATTGAGCTGTGGAGCTATGGAAGTGCATTCTCTGGGGTGATGGAACTCCAGTTGTCCAGTTTTTTTGGGATAAGTTGAAAGTACCAGAACTAATTGTTCAACTTTAGAATTTTACCTCCCTGGTGCTCTTGTGGCCGAATGCAATCAAATTCTTACAGCAATGATACAACATCTAAAGTTAAGTCTTCCCAGATATATAGAGGCTGTTACTAAAACAAAGGGGGGACAAAGAATGTTTGGACATACAGTGTGGTTTCAGGTTAAAAATGGCGTAATTTAATATAATACATTACATACAAGCAAAAATGTAACATGGTCTTGCAAGTATGTACATGTATATAATTTTACCTTGTTATTTATAATGTTATATATCATTTTTTAGGATATTAAATGCACTACAAGTAAACTAGCAGCACACAAAGAGATGTTTGGAGGACACCTAGTGTACCTTCTCTGTATTACAACGTTGTTTTGGCCTCAGTATTCAGTGTAGCTCAGTACTTTCCAAAGCTTTTTTGTGACCACATCCATTTATGGCTTGAGTGCCCCCCTTATCCATGTCAAACCGGTATGAAACAAAATTTGTTCATTAATTACTTAGATCACCCAGATTTTGCACTGTTGTAATGTTACTATTGCTTGGAGTAGCAACAACCATGCTAATAACCACTTTACAGAAAAGCTAACTAAAAGAAAAGCTCATTTCTTAATTATTTTCTTAATTAATAATTTAATTTATAATTAATATAGATTTATAGATATAGAATATAGATTTTGGAGCAAACATACCAGGGATTTATACCCCTCTATACCACGCCTGGCTGTAGGCAACATACCAATAGGCTCATGTTTACCTGCTTACCTTCTTAATCTTCAGTGGAAGTCAGTGTAAAATAATTTTATTCCCAGACATTGTGGATCATTTCTATTGGTCAAATCATCATTTGACACAATGCTATTGGCCAGTTCAACTTTTGAACACAAATAACAATGGCCAGAATCACAAAATGAGAAACAAGGTTTTTGTGTGACAGCTGATAAATTCAATAAAATAATAAGAAATAAGAAGAACTAGCAACACACAAAGATATGTTTGGAGAGCATAAACTAAACACTAAAAAGCTAAGATACAAACAGGCAACTCTAATAATATTCAGTTAGGCTGTAGTAAAGGTTGAAGTAAAGGCCTGCTGAATTCTATGCTGGTCTTAGCCAGTTCAGAAACATGGTGGCTTTCTTTTTTGAAACTCAAAATACAAAATAAAAATGATAAATAAATGCATACTGTACAAGGTTTAAATATCAGTGTTTTAGCTAGAGCTATGTAGCATTAAATCCATTGTGGAAAAGTGAACATACACCACTGTTGCTTGGTGCTAACAGTATTGATGGCAGCACTAGTGGAAATTAGTACTATTGTAGTGTTGGCAATTAGATACTTACAAAAGATATTTTAAAAGTGAATTTTTACATTAAAGACTTCTATGTAATGACATATGAAATTATTTTATGTTAATGCAATCCTGTGCTTTAGCAGGATTTGTCAGGCCTCCTCCAGGGCGATCACGAGCCGCTGCCCACAGGCCCAAATAAGGACTTCCGCCTCAGTTCTGGTTAATTTGTGTTTGTCACGGTTCATTCATTGTTTATGAGTTGCACCTGGGACTGGGAGCATTTAAGAATCTCCTGGAATCTCCTTGACTCTCCGTGATTCCTCGCGCGTTGGTGGCGTGTTCAGGTTGGCAAGAGTTATCAAAGTCTGATTCGAGAGGCAAGCATGTTACATTCACTTCCTGCTCATGCTCCTAGGCGACCCCAGTTCTAGGCAGTCGCTTCTTGCTCAGGTTTGTTTGACCTCGTTTTCTAGTCAGGCAGCTGGCTCCCCAACTACCCCTGTTTGTTTACAGAGCGCGGCTCTGCGCCTAGTTTGTAGTTGCTCCTGTTGTCCAAGCTAGGCTTGCGGCTTTAATAATGCATAATAACCTCTGAGGTCACCAGGACAACCTGTGCGCTGACAACCCAGCAGGCCACCAACATCAACTGACGTTTTGTTCTGGTTGAATGTAGGTTGTGATGTTGACTGTCCATAATCCAATGTCAGGACAACGTCACTGTCACCGTCAGTTAGAAGTAGACAGCTTATGTTGATTTGTTGGTTTTGAGTTGTGATGTTACCAAACGTCTTTCAAACATCACATGCCAACATCGTATTGATGTGAAATACTGCTCATTTAGTTGTGAGCTATGGTGACCAAAAGCCAATGTCTGCTTTGTCTGCTATTGTTTACATCCACACTAAGTGAAAGTTAGATGTTTTTAAGTCATGGTGTAAAGTTACCAAAACTCAACATCTGTCAAATGTTGAAACTTGATCTCAACCTGATGTTGATTTTTGCTGGATTTGTGACTTTGTACAGATGTTGAATTTTGGTGGTTTTTTTAACATCAGTCCAGTTTTCATTTTCTACTACAATTCAATGTCCAACATCTTTTTGATGTCAAATTAATGTCCAGTGCCTGCTGAGAAATTGGCACAGAGTCAGGTTTTTAATTCTCCAGAATTAAGCTCAGTAAGTGCTGGTACTAGTCTGTCTATTCAGACTAAAGCAGACGTGCAGGCTCACACAAATGTTATGAAATTTTAGGCAACACGCTTCGACCAAGACAAACTAGCCCTTCATCTGGGACTTGATGTTAACTGCCCTACTGTTGGCTGTTCTGAAGCCCAATGAATGTGATTTTTGAAGAAAGTTGTAAACAGTGACTGTAAAAAAAAAAATCCACTGTTTTTATTTTCCATTACACATCTATATATCAGCCTTCGGTGTGCAAGTCTTTGGTATGCAAATCAACGTGAGTGCTTCAGTTAATGACCAGCCCTGTCCAATCTAAATCTGGCAGGGTTTATTCCTCCCACTCAGTCCTAAACACCACAACTAGCAAAGAGACACAGCATCATCACAGCATCTACACTAGACTACTCTCCAAGATATGATGCTGAGGGGGCTGTTTCTGAAGGGTTTTAACCAAACCTAGCTGAGAGGAATTTGAATGATTGTTGAAAGAATTAATGTTGGTCTTTTAATTTAGCATTTTTAACCACAAACATAAGTAATTCTGTCCCACCTCTCAGCCCTGTGTTTAAAGATGTTAAAATGTTGTTCCATTAAAAATGAGTTTCTCATCTAGAGTTACATTATTAAACTGGATGGAGTGTGAATGTCATGCTTGCCCCTGTTGTCATGTCTGCCTTTGTTTGGTTCTGTTTGTGTCTTGTCTGCCCTAGCCTGTCCATTAGTGTTCCACCAATGTCTTCTTTGTAGCCATGCCCCTTTGTTAGTCCCAGGTGTTCCTCGTGAGTCTCTTGTTAGTATCTGTATAAGTACCCCTTTGTTTCAGTCGTCCCTTGTCTGGTCTTGTGCATGTATGTGAGAAGATGTTCCTGTTGTGTTCACGGCCATGGCAGTTCACGGTTTGTAGATTTGGCCGGTTTATGGGATTATTGTGTTTATTTAGGAAGCTTTGCTTGTTTGGTTTCTGTTTGTTCTGTTTTCTTGTCTGGCATTAAAATATCCTGCAAGTACATCTGCCTCCTTCTGGTGACAAACCGTGACTGAACTAAATTATTGGTGTGTTCAGGAACGGGCAATAGCCTTAGCCATTGCCACCAAGTTAAGTTCGTTATGTCCATTTAGGAAAATCTAATGTTACTCCCATCCCATCTTACTCTAGAATTATGCCTGGATAGAAATCAAACTATGGTGGAAATGCTCTGTTCTACGTGTGTGTGTGTGTGTTAGCATTGGCTAATAATTCTAAATGATTCGACGTGTGAAGTAACTGGGAGCTGAATGGTCAGGTAGGTCAGTAAGATATTAAACACTATATTTAAAACAGTCATTTAGGAAGTTTCTGCCAAACAAAGCATATCCCCCATTTACTTTGCCCCGACACCTGTGAGGGCGGACTAGCACACTCCAAAGCATGCGCCGCCGAGCCACTAATTTTTCGAACTGCCACCGATGCAAAATGGCCAGGCAACCAACGCGCCTGGAGGAAAGCATCGCATACATGGCTTCAACACAGCAGCCTCCAGACGCCAGCAAATACCAGCACCGCAACTAAGCGCCGTCTACAAGGCCAATCATAGTGACATCTTACTATGTGTATTAGCACATCTTATGGAACTTGTGGGCCTGTATTGGGACATCCCTAGCTGAAACTACATACATGCATCCCTAAATTAGACCAAATATAATTTGAAAAGTGTGCACATATTCAACGGCAAACACATTTTAATGGCACTGTGCCTATCTGGTTTTGGGTTGCCAGCTATTCAACACCAGGATCAGAAGTCATAAGGTGGTTGATTTTCTTTACTTGCGCGCTCTCCCAAGAATCAAGCCCTTTGGTGGCAGGTGTATATATTGCAAGTATTAAAATACATAAATGAATAAATAAAACATTGCACCCACGCTTGTTTGTGTTCACACTCTTTTACAGTACAGCTAACTGCTATACTGCAGTTCTTTACAGTGTAATCAAAAGGGAAAGGCCAGTTCTTTCTATAAATCAAAAGGTGTCATACATTACACTCCCTCACTTCCTCCCCCTGTTGAGAATTACAGGCGTGTAAACAGTGCATGCATGTGTGTACTTGCGTGCATAGCTGTGAACCAGTTCTCTGGCTCAATGCCTGGTGGTTAATCTTTCTGAAGTAACCTAACAAACCAGTTGAACCATAATGATGCTGAGTCTGCTGTTGCATCACCATGCCTGTGTTTACTGTAGCACAGGTCGAGAGTTACCTGGAAATTCTGCTTTTATAAATAGAATCACGTGCCTCTAGCTTTTCCACACAGCCAGTCTAAATAAACAGCTCGGCTTGCTGAACCACAGAGACTATGGAAATAAACAGCTTTGCAGACGGACAGTGATACATTTAAATAAACATAAGTTAATTTATGGAAAACAATGATTCGAGTTTCCAGACGCTTCCGCTATCTTATCTTTTCAGTGTGGCTGGCACTTCTGGATACATGCCAGCTGAGTGAAAAGTCATCTAGGTTGCGCTAGGGCCGCAGTGAATACGGTCAGGGATTTTTTTTAGGGCCCTTCCACGTCAATTACAATTGTATGCTAGAATTAGAAAGGCAGTAAGAGAACTGCTGCGCTGGGTGAACCAGTGTGAATAGGGGGAAAACGTTGTATCTTACAATCATCACGCAGAGGCGGGCCAGGGCAGTGCTGCAGCCCAAATCCTGGAAATTCCCACGCTAAGAGTGGACAATATACCAAATAAAATGCAGAAAAAGTCATGAAAGCTATGATATTTGTGTTTTTTATACATTTAAAAACTTTTTAAATGTATATAACTTTTTAAAAAACAATTTTACACAATTAACCCACCCACTCACTAGGACTCCCCCATCACTTTCATTGCTTTCGAAACTCTGTTGTCAAACTCGTGAGTACGAGCTGTGTGAGAGTTGCAAATTCCAGTACAGAGTAGAAACACAGCTGAAAAGGGCTGTTTATCTAGTGTTACCTAGTGTGCTAAAACTTCCATTAGCTTTGCGGTTGCTGCTGTACTTTTGGTGGTGGTTAAATGTGTGTTTTCTGTTTTGTGTGGACAGTGGTGTTAGAGGAGTATCCAGTTAGTGGTGTTAAAAGTCCTTACTCTCAGCACATGAGCCAGCACATGCAGTGGAGTACAACAGTGGTTTAATGAGTGTCTGCAGCCTCCATAGTTTCATCTAGTGGTTGAACAAGCTACTGCAGCGTCCTGTGAGCACGGAGCCTCGCGCAAAGCAGTTGTAACTCTTAACTCGCTACTTCCCATCCCATGTTTTGACTGAGGATTGGTTGATGCCGATACACAGACGATCGATTTTTCCATCTCCAGCATTAGACATAAAAAAAGAGACATGAGATCTTTTTCTTGCCTTGATTTAATCTCTTTTACTTCAGAATGAACAGGAACTCAGTAAAGCAATGAACATAGCAATTAAGGTCTAAACCCTAAAGGACTAAAGCTTTACAATGTCAGACCCTCTTTATCGCACCCTCTCTCGGGGCAATCCCAGGCCGCCGCCCACAGGCTCATATAAGGACTTCCGCCTTGTTTGTGTTCATTTTGTGTTCATGTGCTGCACCTGGGACTGGGAGCATTGAAGGAGCCTCGCTCCAGCCTGTAGCTGCTGTGAATTGAGTGAGTCTTCTAGTCTGGTTCTCGAGGCAGTTCTGTTACGTCACGTCCAGTTCATGCTCATGAGGCAGTTCCACTGTACACTCAGGTTGGGCTTGCCCTGTATCTCATTCAGGTAGACGGTTGTCCAGTTATCGCTGGGTTCACATAGATTGTTGCTCTAGTATTCCTTTGTAGCGCAAAGTGTTCACCATTTGGTTTGTCACGTTCTGTTTGAATTTCAGTTTTGTCCGTTAGATTGCTGCAACTTGTTTTTTTTTACACCTTGTTTCCACAATCTTGCTTAGATCTATCTCTGCAAGTGTTCTCCCTGTCTTTGTATAGCCGCACACACCATGACATGTAACACAAATTAAACACATTTACTTTAATGAACACACCTTTTTTTTCAAACTGAAGTAATTTTGCATAGATGCATGTGATAAAAAATCACAAACATGTGTTTCCTCTATTTGTCCTGTTCTTTGTTTATATCTTCAGATTTATTAATGGCTAATTCATGATCCCCCCTTATTTACTGTCAATTATTCCAAGTGTTGTTTTCCCATAAAAGTGGTTCTTCATGATGTGTCCAAAATAAGAGTGCTTCACCTATCTGTGCCTCCAGTAAGAGATGATTTATTTGAATAGGGATTTGGCGGAATTGCTGGTTTATTTGACTAAAAGGTGAAGTCACATATTTGTTGGATGTTCAGCTATTCAGAGGAATAAAACAGAAGCTCAGAGCATCAGAAACAAACAGGCTCTGAGTCTTGAATGTGAAATGGCTGAATTCACTAAAGACTCCTGTCTGTAGTAGATGAGTGTTATTATTTTGGCGGATCTGAGCACAATGTGAGATCTGTAGTAAAACTCAAAAAGAGAAACACATGTGAGTTTACTAAGGTCTTTATGCTTTATCTCAAGACATTTGAGCAACAGGAGACTTATGGTGAAGTCTGCTTTGTCTTTCCAGCTGATCCCATCAGGTTAGGTTTAGATGTAGGCTAAGGTGTAGGTTAAGATTAGGTTTTGGTGTAGATTAAGATGTAGGTTAAGATATAGGTTAAGATGTAGGTTAAGGTTTGGGTGTAGGTTAAGATGTAGGTTAAGATTAGGTTTAGGTGTAGATTAAGAAGTAGGTTAAGATTAGGTTTAGATGTAGGTTAAGATGTAGGTTATGATTAGGTTAAGATTAGGTTTAGGTGTAGGTTAAGATGTAGGTTAAGATTAGGTTTAGGTGTAGGTAAAGATGTAGGTTAAGATTAGGTTTAGGTGTAGATTAAGGTGTAGGCTAAGATTAGGTTTAGATGTAGGTTAAGATGTAGGTTAAGATTAGGTTTTGGTGTAGGTTAAGATGTAGGTTAAGATTAGGTTTAGGTGTAGGTTAAGATTAGGTTTAGGTGTAGATTAAGGTGTTGGTTAAGGTTAGGTTTAGATGTAGGTTACGGTGTAGGTTAAGATTAGGTTTAGGTGTAGGTTAAGATGTAGGTTAAGATTAGGTTTAGGTGTAGGTTAAGATTAGGTTTAGGTGTAGATTAAGATTAGGTTTAGGTATAGATTAAGGTGTTGGTTAAGGTTAGGTTTAGATGTAGGTTACAGTGTAGGTTAAGATTAGGTTTAGGTGTAGGTTACGATGTAGTTTAAGATTAGGTTTAGGTGTAGGTTAAGATGTAGGTTAAGATTAGGTTTAGTTGTAGATTAAGATTAGGTTTAGGTGTAGATTAAGGTGTTGGTTAAGGTTAGGTTTAGATGTAGGTTACAGTGTAGGTTAAGATTAGGTTTAGGTGTAGGTTACGATGTAGGTTAAGATTAGGTTTAGGTTTAGGTTAAGATGTAGGTTAAGATTAGGTTTAGGTGTAGATTAAGATTAGGTTTAGGTGTAGATTAAGGTACGTTTTTTACTAGGAAATCAGGCTTGCTTTAACACATCACTCTCTCTTAACACATTCAGCTCAGAGTGGCCTTGACTGAGTAAAGTCTGTGAATGTCCTGCAGTACACCTTCTTCATCTTCCTCTTCTTCTGCTTCAGTAGCTTTTGATGATAATAATTGAAGATGATTAACTGAAGATTAATTATTGTCATGATGTTTGTGAGTTTATGTTCATATTCTCTTCTTGTAGTTATCCAGTTTTGGAGTGCTGGTGTGTGGGTGTGTGTTCATGTGTGAAGGTGTGTTGGCAGTTGATCATCAACGCTTTGCGGTATATGCGGAACCATTATCGATATCACTGACATGTTTCTTTTTCTGGTATGAACTTCTTCCTCTTTGACTAAAAAAAATCACAGAAATGTTTTTCAGAGGACACACACACACACACACACAAGCTCTTTAGGAACGTAATATAGTATTTATTATATGTAATGGAATAAATTAAAAACAGGCATATACAAATATGCAAAGTCAGTATGCAAACTGCATAAACAATACATTCTTCATAAAGAACAGCACATTAATGAGTACAAACATATATTATGATATAATAATATAATATGATGAATTTTTACAAATATTATATATTAAATATATCTTCTTATTAGAATGTAAGCTTCAGCTTCCTTTGATGTTTTGTGTCAGTTTCTTCACTGCTGTGCTTTCTTCTTCTTCGTCATCAAAGTCTCTACTTTCTCCCTGAGGAAAAAAAATATATAATTAATTAATTAGAATAATTGTGTGTGTGTGTATATATTCTGACTACATCCTTTCACATGCAGTTTAGTGTCAGTACTTACTTTAGCATCCGGATGCTCTGCATCACCCAAGACTGGAAAGGATTTGCACACACATTCCGGCCATAGCTGGTGTGGAAACTAGAAGGGGGGAAAAAAAGCAGTTTAATAATTTCATAATAAAAATTTCAGTGTAAAGTTTAAATGAAGTGAATGACAGGCCGAGTGTCTTTGATTGTAAATACTCACATGACAGCATTGATCTTGCAGACTGTTTTGTTGGTCTGGATGGAGTATCCTCTGATGTGAGAGAAGGGGAGCACGCCTTTGGAGTATTTCCTGCAGCAGGCTGAACAGGTAGAGAAGGAACAGCATGCTGTTATCTATGAGCTATCAGCTATGAGCATCCACCTGCAAATGCATCTGAAATCTAGCAGCTATCTGACTGTAGGAGACAGTCAGTGGAATACAGAGAGTGATTCTTACCCAAAGCTGTAGTTTCCTGACAGAACAGACTGACTGTCAGAACCAGCAGAAGAGTGAGTGTTGTTCCAGAAAGCTGGGCCATAGTCTCTGCGTCTCTGTCGGTGTAGGGAGCGTGTGTTCCTCAGACTGAGTGATGCTCACTGTGTGACAGTTCAGTCTGTCAGTAGTGGCTTTATACTGTGCAGGAGGGGAATTACCTGATCACTTAACAAGCAGTGGACTTTCCGGTTACGTACACCCCCGTGCAGCACTTTCTCTCCACAATGAGGAAGAACTTTAGGTTTGTGTAAGTGAAGATGGAATGTTGGGATTTTGCTTTCAGAGATGTTATTAGATAAACTATAAACACAGAGGTTGACTTCTATAATTAGAAGGTTTTTTGTGGAAGCAATGGAGTAAAGAGGGTGAGCAGGGGGTCCTGGGGATTTTTTGCTGAGCTCAAAGGTCAACAGTTGTTGTGCTAAGTTGAGATGCACTGTTAATCACTTATTCTGATTTCCATGACTTAGGCTTTAAACACTACTGTTAAAATATGTGGAATCTCCTCCCATATTGCATGGATATTATTATTTATTAATTAATCATAGTGTAATTATGCAGTTTAAAATAAAATATTATAAGCTGCTCATTAATTTCTTGTTATTTCAGTAATATTTTAAGTATCGCAAGCAACACTAACTAACAACACATTTATAGTAATTATTTGTTTATAGTCATTGTCTGTCAAATTGCCTCAAGATTATATATATATTATATATGTGATGGTGGAAAGAACTGCCATATCTCCATATCTCCAGATGATAGGGTCAACGCTTAGACAGCTGTGCTTTCAAAGTTTGTGTACAAAGATGATGTCATGTGTGTGCATTCTGGCAACGGAAGTAAAGCATTGTGTCAGTGACCCGCTCTAGCAGAGGGAACAGATCTATCTGGTGTGGGAACTAGAAGGGAGGGAACAGCAGGTATAATTTCAGTGTAAAGTTGAAATGAAGTGAATCACAGGCTGGGTGTGTGTGATTGTGGATACTCACATGATGGCATTGATATTGCAGACTGTTTTGATGGGTGTGTGTTATTCTCTATAAAAAAGTCTGACTGTTCTGTAAAGGATTGCCAGTGCCATTAGTCGCCTGGCAAGACAAATATACCAACATCAGATAACTTTACTAGTGCTAACTGAATAATCTCTTTTATTGTGATTAACCCCTGTGAATGATGTTATAATCAATTATGCACTGTTTATTCACTTTAACTATTTTATCTTTAATCCATAACTAATTCTTCATTTGGGCCTGTTCAATAATAGACCAACATCAAATAACTTCACTGATGCTAACTGACTAACAAGGCTAACTAGGCTAGCTAACCGCTTAGTAATGGAGATCTTAAGTAACATAATCATTTTAAAGAAATGTATTTGGCTGTTGAAACAGCAGAAACTGTGCACACTTTCGGTAAATCCTATAAACTTAATTTGACTTCTCAAATATCACTGTGTCCGTCTGATATACCATATATTAAACTGAGATTGCTGATCCAAACAACCAATGATTTTAATGATTTATAAAGGAAAATCATTAAAATTATTAGGGGTGCCCAAACTTTATCATACCACTGTATGACACCAGGTTTTAGATTAAGCACTGTCTTAACGTGTCTCACAGTATAAACAAAACAACTGTCCCTTATTTATTATCCATCAGCACAGGAGTTTCAGATTACATGGTTTGATAAAAGTCACAGATTATGTATAAGTTTATTGTTGGGAACCACAGGAGCATTTAACTGTGTGACTAAAGACGAAAATGACTGAATGAGAGGTCAACTGGGAGAATCAGAGGTGATTACTGCATGTTATTTTCCCAAGCTCCTGTTCCGTATAGACTTGGATGAAATTCAGCTGTTGTAAAACAGGTTTGCTGATCTAACTAAAACGAGACTGAATCTGCTTATATTTTCTTACCCTGTATTCCACTCTTACTATTGAGATTTCCATTTTTTTTTAGATTCCTTTAAATGTATAAAACGCTGCATCTGAATCATCACTCTGTACAAACTTCGAAAAGGAAATATATGATAATGTGACATACAGATGATATGTTGTCATGTTTGCTATTATTTCTATGTTAAAAAGAGGAATCAATGGAATTAACCTCAACTTCTGTTGAAAAAGCGATGACGTTGCTCATGAAAGCGTCTACACAGGTTGAAAATGACTCCCAACTCGTATCAGTAATGGAATCCTTTTGGTGCTTTATAGAACCACTCCAAGTTTTCCTGTAAGTTGTGAGGTGGGGACTTCATGAATTGCATGCAGTAAGGCGTAGGTGCCCATGACCCTGCCGGTTCACTGGTTGTCATTTCCTGGACCACTTTTGGTAGGTACTGACCAGTGCAAACTAGAAAGCCCCCCCAAGACCTGTGAGAGTTTTTTGTTTTTTTTTAGATGCTCTGACCCAGTCATCAAGCCATCACACTTTGGTCCTTATCAAAGTGGCTCAGATTCTTATGCTTTCTTATGATTTCTTCAATGAACTTTGCTTAAATATGCTAGGTTGTGTCCCACTCTCCTCTATAATAAGTGTGTATATATATATATATATTACATTTTTATATTTTGTCTTGCTTTGCCTGCTCTAACACATCACTCTCTCATAACACACAGCTCAGAATGGCCTTGATTATTGCCTGATACATTGAGTAAGGTCTCTGAATGTCCTTCAGTACACCAACATTTTTAAACAATGACTCAGATATTTGGTTTAGATTAAGGTCAGTGGTGACAGTGAGTGCTGGGTTACTGATTACAAGTTTGTGGATTTGCTGAATTGCCACTATTGGGCCCTTGGAAAAGGCCCTTAGCCCTCTTTTTGTAAGCTGGGTTATGCAGAGAGAAGAATTATGTTGTACTGTAGAAGTGTTGAATGACTATACACCTATAGGCACCTTTTTCTTCTTCTTCAGTAGCTTTTTTCAGGTGCCCATCTCAGCATGTGACCCACAGTAATGAACTTCTGTAATGGTATTTGTATATTTATGTTTATATTCTCTTCTTGTAGGAGCAATCGTAATGATCTGGTTTTGGAGTGCTAGTGTGTGTTGGTACATGTGTGTAGGTGTGTTGGCAGTTGATCAACAATGCTTTTCTGCTATGAACTTCCTTTTTGGCTGTGGTTTCCAAACACAGAAAGACTCTTCAGAGGACACACACACACATCAGTTCTTTAGGAAAATAATATACTTTTTATTATATTTAGATATGAATAGATTAAAAACAGGCATATACAAATATGCAAGGTGGGTATGCAAATCGCATAAACAACGTATTCTTCATAAAGAATAGCACATTAATGAGTACAAAAATATATTAATATTAAATATGAAATATATATTCTTGGTAGAATGTTAGCTTTAGCTTCATCTGATGTGTCGTCTCGGTTTCATCACTGCTGTGATTTCTTCAAATTCTTAACTTTGTTCCTGAAGGGGCAAAAGAAAATGAGTCATTTTAAGAATGTTCTGAAATGTTCTTAGTTTTTTTTGTAGTTATTTCACATGCAGTTTAGTGGCTGTACTTACTTTAGCATCCTGATGCTCCTCATCACCCAAGTCTGAAAGGGATTTGCACAAATATTTTGGCTATTGCTGGTGTGGAAACTAAAAGAGGGGAAAAACAGCAGTTTAATTATTTCATAATTATAATTTCAGTGTAAAGTTTAAATGAAGTGAATGACAGGCCGAATGACAGGCCTGTGTGATTATAAATACTCACATGACGGCATTGATCTTGCAGACTGATGTGTTGGTCTGGATGGAGTATCCTCTGATGTCAGAGAAGGGGACCACTCCTTTGGAGTATTTCCTGCAGCAGGCTGAACAGGTAGAGAAGGAAAAGCATGCTTGTTACTCAACTTGCCACTCGTACCTTCAAGCAGTTTCTCTCTTTTCTTCTGTCTGTTTGACCCTTGCATGTTGCTTAATGTAGCCATATGCAGAACAAATCTTCACGCAATGCATTCATAAACAGTGTTTTCTGAGTCTAATTTAAATTCCATTTTACAGATTCCTCTGAAATTCTGCTTACAATTACTGCAGGTCAAATTCGACTGTCTCAGTACATTATTACTCTCACTTCAAAGCTCTAACTACAGGAATGCTTCTGAATGATTCAGAATAAAATATTACGGCGTCATTCTTTAAAATTGTGCAACGACAGAAAAAAATATGAATAACTTTGAGTATGTTAATGCTGTAAGATAGCACAGTGGTTTAACTATTAATGTAATCTGTACTGTAAAAGTTATAGACAGGTGTGCACACAGCTATGAGCATCCACCTGCAAATGCATCTGAAATCTAGCAGCTATCTGACTGTAGGAGACAGTCAATGGAATACAGAGTGAGTCTTACCCAAAGCTGCAGTTTCCTGACAGAACAGACTGACTGTCAGAACCAGCAGAAGAGTGAGCGCTGTTCCAGAAATCTGGGCCATTGTTTCTGTGTTTCTGCCGGTGTAGGGAGCGTGTGTTCCTCAGACTGAATGAAGCTCACTGTGTGACCAGCTTTATGCTGTGCCTGCAGGGAATTACCTGATCACCTGACAACCAGTGGATTTTCCAGTTACGTACGCCCACATGCAGCACTTTCTTTCCACAATGAGGAAGAACTTTTAGGGATTTTGTTTTCAGAGATTTTATTAGACAAACCATGAACACAGACTTCTATTAATATAAAGACTTCTATAATTAGAAGTTCAGTGGTCAGACAACCTGGCCGGCATTCAAAACGTCATGGATGGACATGGATTCATTCCATGAATGTGTGTGTGTGGAAGTAATGGAGTAAAGTAAGTGAGCAGGGAGTGCTGGGGAATAAGATAATAGATAATATTTCAATTATTTTGCATGCAACAAGCAATAATACAAAATTTAAAGTAATTATCTATTTATAATGATTTACTATCAAGTTATCTGCCTCAAGATTTGCTCATTTGTCACACTGATGGATTGTCCCTCCACCTCTGTTGACCGGCTCATCTACAATTCCTATAATTCCCTGTCTAATGACATCAAGCTCAATCCACCTTTCAACGTTCACACTCACAGGATTACTGATCACACACACATGTTCTCAATCACCATACTGTTCACCACACCAATACCTGTCCAGTTTGTCTGCAAGTATTGCCAGCCTTTTATTGCATACAGAGAGTTTCCTCTGTTTCTTGCCTTATTGTGAACTGATCTTCTGTTGTCTTACAGACCAGGATTTGGTTACCAACTCTCCCTAGCCTATGTCTGTTCAGACAGATGTTTTGTTTTTCGTGCCTTGGTGTACCATCTGCACTGTTAGCACTATGTTAACTTCTTATAATAAAGTATTCTCATATAAAAAAAAAATATATATATATATTTTATATATATGTGAATGGCCATTCAGCATCATCTGCCTTATATTGAATAGGTACCCCTTGTGCCACGACAACAGATCTGTGCATTCAAGGCATGGACTCTACAAAACCTATAAAGGTGTCCTGTAGTATCTGGCACCAAGATGTTAGCAGCAGATTCTTTAAGTCATGTAAATTGTGAAGTACGTGACCTCCATGAATGTTCACCGGTTGTCCTTGCAGCATTTTTGGTAGGTACTGACCATTGCACACCAGAGAAAAACCCAAAAGACCTGCCTGATGATTTGTAGGCAGGGGCGCCATAGTGGGGTGAAAAATGGGACTGAGTTACCAGGGCCCCAAGTTGAGGGAGGAGTCTGGAATTTTATTTTCCTTTAAATATTAATATCATTTAAAGCTCACAATAAATGTTTCTAACTAGTGTAAATTGAATGTTTTTGGAAATAAATCGGCTGATTGATGCATTGTATTGTGTGTCCTAGCCTACATATAGTGCCTGATACATTGAGTAAGGCCTGTAAATGTCCTTCAGTATACCAACCCAACATTTTTGAACAATGACTCTCAGTCATTTGGTTTAGAGTAAGGTCAGTGGTGACTCAGTGGGTAGAGTGCTGGGTTATTGATTACAAGTTTGTGGATCTGCTGAACAGCCACTATTGGGCCCTTATAAAAAGGCCCTTAACCCTCCTTTATGTATTATGCTGTACTGTAGAAGTCTTGAATGACTATACAGGCACCTTCTTCTTCTTCTTCTTCTTCTTTTTTCCTTATTCTTCTTCTTCTTCTATAGTAGCTTTTGATCACAATAATATTTAATTGAAGATTAATGACTGTAATGGTGTTTGTATGTTTATGTTTATATTTGCTTCTTGTAGGAGCAATCCTAATGATCTAGTTTTGCATTGCTGGTGTGTGGGTATACAGTGAGGAAAATAAGTATTTGAACACCCTGCAACTTTGCAAGTTCTCCCACTTAAAAATCATGGAGGGGTCTGAAATTTTCATCTTAGGTGCATGTCCACTGTGAGAGACATAATCTATAAAAAAAATCCAGAAATCACAATGTATGATTTTTTAATAATTGATTTGTGTGTTACTGCTGCAAGTAAGTTTTTGAACACCTGCCAATCAGCAAAAATTCTGGCCCTCAGACCTGTTAGTCCGCCTCTATAAAGTCCACCTCCACTCCACTTATTATTCTAAATTAGAAGCACCTGTTTGAGGTCGTTAGCTGCATACAAACACCTGTCCACCCCACACAATCAGTAAGACTCCAACTACTAACATGGCTAAGACCAAAGAGCTGTCCAAAGACACCAGAGACAAAATTGTACACCTCCACGAGGCTGGAAAGGGCTACGGGGGCAATTGCCAAGCAGCTTGGTGAAAAAAGATCAACTGTTGGAGCAATTATTAGAAAATGGAAGAAGCTAAACATGACTGTCAGTCTCCCTCGGACTGGGGCTCCATGCAAGATCTCACCTTGTGGCGTATCAATGATCCTAAGAAAGGTGAGAAATCAGCCCAAAACTACGTGGGAGTAGCTGGTCAATGACCTGAAGAGAGCTGGCACCACTGTTTCCAAGGTTACTGGGGGTAATACACTAAGACATCATAGTTTAAAGTCATGCATGGCACGGAAGGTTCCCCTGCTTAAATCAGCACACGTCCAGGCCCGTCTTAAGTTTGCCCATGACCATTTGGATGATCCAGAGGAGTCATGGGAGAAAGTTCTGTGGTCAGATGAGACCAAAATAGAACTTTTTGGTCTTAATTCCACTCACCGTGTTTGGAGGATGAAGAATGATGAGTACTATCCCAAAAACACCATCCCTACTGTGAAGCATGGGGGTGGAAGCATGCTTTGGGGGTGTTTTTCCGCACATGGGATAGGACAACTGCACTGTATTAAGGAGAGGATGACCGGGGCCATGTATTGCAAGATTTCCCTCAGTTAGAGCACTGAAGATGGGTCATGGCTGTGTCTTTCAACATGACAATGACCCAAAGCACACAGCCAGGATAACCATGGAGTGGCTCTGTAAGAAGCATATCAAGTTTCTGGAGTGGCCTAGCCAGTCTACAGACCTAAACCCTATCGAAAATCTTTAGAGGGAGCTCGAACTCAGCCGCTCGCGACAGCCCAGAAACCTGGCTGATCTGGAGAAGATCTGTGTGGAGGAATGGGCCAAAATCCCTGCTGCAGTGTGTGCAAACCTGGTGAAAAACTACAGGAAACGTTTGACCTCTGTAATTGCAAACAAAGGCTACTGTACCAAATATTAACATTGATTTTCACAGGTGTTCAAATACTTATTTGCAGCCGTAACACACAAATAAAATATTAAAAAATCATACATTGTGATTTTTTTGGTTATGTCTCTCACAGTGGACATGCACCTAAGATGAAAATTTCAGGGCGTCAGGGTGTCTTCTACACTTCTACACTCTTTCTCACCTGGAGAAGCCCAGAGGCACTGTGAGAATCACCTTCTTTGATTTATCCAGTGCTTTTAACATCATACAGCCAGTGCTCATAAGGGCAAGATGGAACATAATGGCGTGGAGAGTCACCTGTCAAACTGGATACTGGACATCTCACTATCTCTCCTTAGGACTTTCTTTAACACAGTGGTGGCATCTGCCATCTTGTCTGGAGTGGTCTGCTGGGGCAGTAGCATCTCAATGGCAGACAAGAAGAGACTGGACACACTTATAAAGAGGGTCGGCTCTGTCCGGGGAAGCCTCTTAGACCCAGTGCAGGTGGTCGAAGACAGCTTCACTTTCCTGCTCAGCAAACATGGGCGGGGTTACCCAAACAGGCATTTGAAGGGTGACATGCCCAGTGCCAAATGCCAGAGAGTGTTATGAGTGTACTCAGCCCAAGATGACAGTGTTGTCTTAAGATGGGGGAAACTCGTCACAAAGTCCATTGATACATGAGACCAAGGATTGGCATTGGAATAGGTAAAGGGTGGAGGAGCCTTTAAGGCCGAGACCGGGGTGCTTTGCTTCCTGCTTATACCTCACAAGAAGCAATAAAGACATAGACAACGCTCTCTATTTCCATCCACCAGAAGCACTGGCGGAGGGTCCTGGTGATATCTGGATGCCCAGAGAAAGGGGAGGCATGCCCCCAGCATATAACCTGCTGGCGGACTACAGATTGGACATACTATTACTCAAAAGGTCCACACCCAATATTAGTGTCCTGCCATAGGACCTCCTGAATGGATTCCTCAATTCCCTAATGAAATGGAGCTAGGATCTGGGAAGTGGGAATGATGGGTTCTGGCAAAAGATCAGAACCCTGGGGTTCCCCCTGCCTTGACAGGGCATCATGTTTTAGTATTCTTTGAACCCACCCTAAATGACAACAGAAAGTTAAAGCCCCCCTCCCCCCCCCCCCCCCCCCCCCACACACACACACACACCCTTGGAAATGATGAAGCCCAAGAAAGGCCACAGAGTTAGCATGAAACACAGATTTCTCCAACTTTATGAACAGGTGGTTTTCCTACAGGAGCTGGAGAAGCCGCCTGACATGTGTCCCATGTGTTCCTCAAGGGACTGGTTGAAATTAGAGTCATTGAGGTACACTTACACAAACCTGTCTCCCTAACACCTCATTAATAAAACGTTGAAAGATGGCTGGCGCAGTCATGAGTATTACTTGGTATTGGTAATGCCCAGAGGGCGTGATGAATGCCGGCTTCCACTTGTCCCCCATTCTAATGCGGATGAGGTTGTAGGCACACCGCAGGTCCAACTTGGTAAGTATGGAAGCCGGCTAGAGTGTCTCAAAGGCAGTGAGCATAAGGGGAAGAGGGTAGCTGTCTTTTACTGTTCTTGCATTGAGACTGCAGTAATCAATACAGGGGCGAAGCCCTCCATCCTTTTTCCTACTAAGTAAAGGCTCACCCCTGCAGGAGAAGTGGAGGGTGTTATGAAGCCTCTCTGACATAAGCCACTGTCTGGCCTTCGTTCCCGAGCTCTCTGTCAAATACCAAATACCAATACCAATGGTAGAGTGGAGGGCAGGTCACATGTGGCCAGTTCATCATTAAGCCTTTTATTAAGTCCTTGCTGGCCATCAAGGCCTTCTGTTCTCTTCTCTTTACCTGTGTACCGTCTGCCCCTCTATAAAGGTAAAGCACTGAGCCACTGTTTGTGAGAGCTTTTATGCAGAGTTCAGAGTGCAGGAAATGGATCCCAGCTTTACTCACACATTCAGTTCAGAATGGCCTTGATTATTGCCTGATACATTGAGTAAGACATGTGAATGCCCTTCAGTATATCATCCTAATCAGCATTTTTGAACAATGACTCTATATAATATTTAGTTTAGATCAAGGTCAGTGGTTATTATTTACAAATTTGTGGATCTGCTGAACTGACACTATTGGGCCCTTGAAAAGGGTCCTTACCCCTCCTTTATTTATTGTGCTGTACTGTAGAAGTGTTGAATGCCTATTCTTCTTCAGTAGCTTTTGTTCATAATAATATGAATTGCTGTAATGGTATTTGTATGTCTATGTTTATATTCTCTTCTTGTAGGAGCAATCCTAATGATCCGGTTTTGGAGTGCTGGTATGCGTTGATACATGTGAGTAGGTGTGTTGGCAGTTGATCAACAATGCTGATATGAACCTCTTCCTCTTTGGATGTGGTTTCCAAACAAGCACACATGAGTTCTTTAGGAAAATATTATAGCATTTATTATATTTAGTTTGAATAAATTAACAACAGGCATATACAAATATGCAAAGTGGGTATGCAAATCGCATAAACAATATATTCTTTATAAAGAATAGCACATTACTACAAAAACATATTAAAGTTATTTATGAAATATATATTCTTGAAAGAATGTTAGCTTCAGCTTCATCTGATGTCTTTCTTCAGTTTTTTCTTTGTTGTGATTTCTTCTTCGTCAAAGTCTCAACTTTGTGCCTGAGAGAGGAAAAAAAAGAAAATTACAGTCAATTCAAGAATGTTTCTCAATAAATGTCTTGATAATTTATTATTATTATTATTATTATTATTATTCACATGTACTTAAATGTCAGTACTTACTTCAGCATCTGGATGCTCTGCATCACCCAAGTTTGAGAAGGATCTGCACACACATTCCGGCCATAGCTGGTGTGGAAACTAGAGGGGGGGAGGGGCAGGAGTTTATTAATTTCATAATAAAAATTTCAGTGTAAAGTTTAAATGCAGTGAATGACAGGTCGAGTGTGTGGGATAAATACTCACATGATGGCATCGATCTTGCAGACTGTTTTGATGGTCTGGATGGAGTATCCTCTGATGTGAGAGAAGGGGAGCACGCCTTTGGAGTATTTCCTGCAGCAGGCTGAACAGGTAGAGAAGGAACAGCATGCTGTTATTGAACTTCAAGCAGTTTCTCTCTTTTCTTCTGTCTGTTTGACCCTTGCATGTTGTTTAATGCAGCCATATGCAGAACAAATCTTCACACAATGCATTCATAAACAGTGTTTTCTGATTCTAATTTAAATTCCATTTTACAGATTCCTCTGAAATTCTGCTTACAATTACTGCAGGTCAAATTCGACTGTCTCAGTACATTATTACTCTCACTTCTTTAAATTGAAATGGAATAATTCCATATAATTATTAAACATGAACAATCTGTACATTAAGGGGGAAAATGGTAAAAAAAAAAAAAACAATCATAACTTTTAGAGCATCATAATTTTGTCACAACAAGCACCGGCAGACAAAATGTTAAGAAATGTTTAGTCATTTCCAGGTGTGTTAATGCTGTAAAATGCAGCTGTTGCATAGCCGCTTGACTATTAATGTATTACATAGATTTCAAGAATGTAGCTATACAGAGTGATTCTTACCCAAAGCTGTAGTTTCCTGACAGAACAGACTGACTGTCAGAACCAGCAGAAGAGTGAGTGTTGTTCCAGAAAGCTGGGCCATAGTCTCTGCGTCTCTGTCGGTGTAGGGAGCGTGTGTTTCTCAGACTGAGTGATGCTCACTGTGTGACAGTTCAGTCTGTCAGTAGTGGCTTTATACTGTGCAGGAGGGGAATTACCTGACCACCAGTGGATTTTCCAGAGCATACGTCCACATGCAGCACTCTCTTTCCACAATGTGGAGGAACTTCAGGTTTGGGATTTTGTTTTCAGTGATTTTTAGACTTCTATATTTAGAAGTTCAGTGGTTAGAGAACCTGGATGCCCTTTTAAAATGTCATGGATGAACATGGAATCATTGCATGAATGGATGCTTAGTTGTTTTTGTTTTTTGTTTTTTTTGTTTGTTAGTTTGTTTTTTGTGTATTGTTTTGTATTGTTTATTGTATTGTTTTATTGTGTTTTAAGTATTGGAGTAAAGTTGGTAAGCAGGGGAAATTCTGCTGAGCTAATAAAGTCAGCCAGTTGACATACACTGTTATTCACTTATTCTGCTAATTTTCTATAACTTTAAACACTACTATATATTTTTTTTAAATTACCTTCCATGTATTAGTTATTAATAACTTACACAATGTAAATAGAAATATAAGGTTTTAGTTCATAATTCATTTAATTCATATTTTGTATATATTTGCAAGGAACACTAAATACTAAGACATTAAAAGCAATTATCTACTTAGAATTATTATTCTGTCAAGGTATCTGCCTCATTGATTTGCCCATCATATTTATAACTTTCTTACAACTTACACGTGTTAATTATTATTATAATTATTATAATTATTAATTTCCTAGACACTATTTAAAAGGTGGAGGGAATCATATTATGATATAAAACCATTATTTCAATATACATAATATATATGTGAAAATTGTATTTGTGGCAGATCTTTAAATCCTGGGTCAGATTCTTATGCTTGCTCTTATTCATTATTTCTTACATAACTCATATTATCATACTGACTTTATCTTTACATATTCACATTAATATGGCAATCATATATCTAATCTACATTCCCCCTTGTTAAACATCTGCCATTTAATTTCTGGTTTCAGTAGATGAATTTAAGTACCCTTGTGAAATATTAAGCTCTTTTTCTTTACTACTTTTTCATCTCGTGTATTTCTGTATTTCATACTTTTGCTGCCATTGTTTCTATCTTTGTTTTTGTAATTCGTGTCGACCAGAGGACGATGGGTTCCCGTTTTGAGTCTTCGTTCCTCTTAATGTTTTCTTCCTCTTGCTTTGAGGGAGTTTTTCCTAGCTTTGTGACAACGTCTGTTGTTTAAAGTGTTAAATAAAAAACAAACCTGATCTGACTTTAGGGCAATTTTATGGTGGGCTAAATGAAAAATCTCACCCTTTTGACAGCAATGTAATAGAGATTTTAGTGAACTGTCATCACTTTCCACTAATAGCTCTGCTATCATCTGGTAGACTGAAGTTCAATTCCATGCCTGTGTAAGAACACTGTGTACCAGTAAGTGGCCTTGGGCATGACCCCTAGCACTGCATTTACCTACCTGTAGCATGATTATTCTGGGCAGTGCTTAAAAATAAATTTTGGTACACTATCTGAATTATTTTTATTTATTTATTTGCCAAAATCAAACTTTTTTTTTTTACTGAAAACTGGAGTAAGGCAAGTAATTGTGCTCAAACATTGGCATCTCTTTCTTTTATATAGGTTAGTATTTATTATTTTATTTATTTTGTTGTATACGTCTTTTTTGAGTGACAGCTTTAAGTCATTCATGGAGTGTAAATGTTGGTAAAACTGATACTCAGTGAGGCTTGGGTTTTCTTTTTTGGCTGCTTTTGAACAATTCCCTTTTGCTACATTTTTCACACCTTTTTACAGGCAATTTGTTAGCAAGATATTTTAAAGATGAATTCAAATCAACTCAATCTTTTTCTAAAGCAAGATCTTTTCAAATATTAAAGAAATTTTAAATATGGTGTGTTTAACAGTGACTTTCTACACTGTAATTTAATATAATAAATTAGACTTAGAGTTTGGTCTACTCAAAGGTTTTAATCAAAATGTTTCTACTAGCTATTGTAAGTCTCTTTTCACGACCCAGCACCAGGTATTTTTTGCAAGTCTAGCAAGGCTAGTAAGTTGGCTGTGCCATCACTGGAGTTCAGATTCAACTCTTGACAGTTGTGACACTTGGAGGCCTTGGACTATACTTACATGTCTGTGTTTGAAAAGATTTTAAGTAAATAAGAGGGTTGACATAAACACCTAAAAATAATTCAAATCAATTTAACCTAAGCTTGTGTATTTGAAAAAAACTAAGCTTTTTCTGTAAACTTTATTTTTTCACATGCTCATAGTATTAAAGAAGGCTGTGACTCCTCAATTTTTATTATTTTCAGATAAAAATGCCATATAGGTCAACATAGTTTGTACAGTAGCTGAGTAGCATTGGAAATCTAAGGTTTGAATGTAGTTTGTGCATTTGGACTGATGTCCCAAAATTTATTTAGAGTAAAATTAAAGGTAAGTGAAAGTAGTTATTGTTCAGTTGGAAGTGTTGATTGTCACATTTTAATCATGTATTTTTGAATATGGAAAATAAGGAACTGAAAAAACACGAGGAATGAAAAAAAAACATTGTGGGTTGATATTTTGTTACAGGTCAGTTCTGTAACAGTATTACAACCATTCCAAAAATAATTAATATCAGTCATATCATAACACAAACTACTGAATCATAAACAGCATAAGATCATAAACATGAACTGTGTAGGTTCAGATGTAGTCTTTAGCTGTGTATTTTCCATTTCAGTGAATGTCTGAAAGAAATGCTGACAAATGTGTAGTGAGAACCCCTTTTGCGGCCTTATCTTTATCACCAATCTGGATCTAAAGGCCTCAGGGGAAAACCTACAGACAGTAATATAGTAGTAAAGTAACTGATACTATGTTGGCGTTTCTTTTAATGTAACTACATTAAAGACTGACTTTACTTTTATGACATTTCTATTGTTTAAGTATCGTTTTAAAGGCAGTTTTGTAGACAGGTTAAATCTAATCTTGGACCAAATTATACTGCACTTTGTATTCATTTCCTATTCACTGGTAGCCTGGGATTAAGCATAATTTTTGTTGGGAAAACTGACGCCTTCTGTTAATAAGACTCATAAGGCGTAAAGTGGTGGGACTTGTAGGCTGATATGTGGGCTGCAAAGGATTTGTGTTTATTTTCTAGGTCAAAGGGAGACATTATGCATCTGCTCTTTAAAATCAAAGAGCAAAATGCGTCTTCTAACCCATTAAGTAGGTCAGGGCGGAGACAGGCACCTTTAAAATGTTTCTGTTAATTCATCATACTTCCTTTCCAAACCCACAGAATTTCCTACATCTTTAAGCATGAAATGTTACAGAATAGAATAGAATAGAATAGAATTATTATGTGAATCTTCTCATTTTCCAAGTTCTTTTTTTCCAAGTGACCTTTACATTGTGTGAACATTTCATGATGAATGGGCCAACAGAAGTGATCCAGAATCCTGCTAACATTAATGTACATCTTGGTTTTATTGCAGTTCAAAAATACATAATCAGGATAGGGATGAACATGGAGAACACAAAACATTACATTTTCTAGCAAAATGTTTGCTAAATAAATTCAACACTTAGTATTTTAGAAGACATGATATCGGTATGTCTTTCAAGCCTTAACAGGAGAGTCAATAAACAAAATCAACAGAGATATTAAAGGTAAATAAAATCATAAGTAATTCGGGACCACCAAATTTGAACGGATTTCTTTTTGTTTGTTTTTACCATAACGTCATTCAGAGACAGTTCGTATTGGGCTGTTTCTCTGTGGCATTAAGATTTCTAGATATCCTGTAATCAGATGTAATCAGAAGATGGCAGTTATTGATATATATATATAGTGGAGTTGGGTTTTAACTTTGATATTTTGAAATGATATTCCAGTGTTTCACCAAACAAAGTGGGAAATACAGTTTATTGAGACGCAGCACAATGTAAAAAGTGATACAATTTGAATTTAAGTGCTTTTAAAGTTTTTACTCAAGTAAAATGGGGCAGTGGTGGTTCAGCGGTTAGAGCGCCGGGCTATCGATAACAGGGTTGTGGGTTCGATTCCCGGGCTCGGCAAGCTGCCACTGTTGGGCCCTTGAGCAAGGCCCTTTACCCTCTCTGCTCCCCGGGCGCTGGAGTTGGCTGCCCACCGCTCTGGGTGTGTGTGTGTACTCACTGCCCCTAACACATGTGTGTGTGTGTTCACTACCAGATGGGTTAAATGCGGAGGACACATTTCGCTGTACACTGTACAGTGACAAATACGTGCACCTTTAAATGTTGCTTTTGTTCATCTGGCCTATTTATTATGTTTTGTATTGTTTAAATGTAAAAGACAAAACTTGTAAAATCAGTTAAAAAGCTGAAATACATTAAATACATTTTCAAGCTGATCTGAAAAATGACACTGTATAAAGAAGAAACTTATTATAATCACAAAAATTATTTTGCTAGGTTTATGTACAGTAGTGTATTAAGTATTTTTATTTAATAAAACTTGAATACTGTCCTCAACAGAATTTACACTGTAGTAATTTACACAGAATTTACACAAATTATAATTAGATAGATTTAAAATAATACAAAAACTTACTTAACAAAATTCTCGGGTTTAACTCACCTCATCAGCAAGTTTTCTAACACAAACTGCTTATGTTGTAAAAATGATTCATCAGTTAAAAAATGACTTAATGTGGTATTAAACAATATAGCTAGTTTCATTCAACTGAAATGGAGCCCATTTAATTTTTTTTCAAAGTACATATTTGAGTGGCATAAATTCAGTTCAGTTTTTGTTACTTCATGAATTACTTATTCAAGCTACCTCAGTTAGGTAAACACTGTGGAGGGCACAAGTACTGGTCACCTTTGACTTGAATGGAACATCTCCTGATGGGGCAAATACTCAGAGAGTTGCACTGTTTTTAGGCTTGGCAAAAAATCAGTTTTGCAGATACAGGACAAGTGTTGGACTAAATTAAACTAAAGTAAAAGTGAAAGTATTTGTGTACATTAGAGGTTGTTATATACATGGTAATAGTTAATTCTCACACAATTTTCATATCAAAGATTCCGTTAAATAGAAATCCGAAATCCCATCATCATCAATTTGGTTTTTTAAAAAAGTCTAGCTTTTGGCACGTAATGGCATTCTAGGAACGGAACATTCACTGGTTGACCCAAATGCAGCTTCCCCTTCATCCGAAAAATCCCCCCCGCTTCCTCTACCTATAGAGCAGTCCCAAAAATTTCCCCAAGTTAATGTATAAAAGCAGAAAATACAAATGCCTGGTGTTACAGCGAGTTTGGCAGATTTTGAAGTGGATTGATCTTCACCTTAATCACCGCTGCCATCATCTTCGTCACCTTGTTTGGTTGCTCTCTACATCATCGACTGACTCATTTCAATACACAATGACCAAACTGTTCCTCGTCCTGCCTACCGTACTGGTGCTGCTGTGTATTTGGGTGTCTCTGGGAGAATCCAGTAAGTAGACCATGACTTTTGACTTCAGTCACTACTGTACAGAACTCCCTGGCTGAATGTGAATGGCCTAGTTTAGAATGAAGTTACGAAGTTCTTACGCTGTACCTTCACTTTGATGAAGCATTCTCGGAATTACAATATGACCCATTTGTAGCCATATGGGCATGAGGTGAAATGTAATAGCTTAGTTATTTTTACATGTATAGATTTAGGATATGCAACATTCTGCTGTGAACTGCTACTCTGAATATATGGTTGATTCTGAGATTTCACTGCAGGGTTTTACACCTTACTCTGTGGTTTTGCCTGATGGAAGCTAGGAATCACATTTCTTTTCTTTGTTTTGGTTTATTACAATATGTCACGGTTTTAAGTGTAAAATATATACCTTTATCTGACCATATGCCTCCCTAAGGTCTAGCATCTATAGAGCTCTCAGAGCGTGTGTAGAATTCAAAATTTAAACACAAAAACTTTGGTATGACTAAAATCAAATGTTAAAATATAACCGTTCCATGCAAGGATGGAAAGACAATATGCATACAAGCATTATTTTTATTTATTATTATTTATTTTATTTAAGTATAAAAAAAAAAACCATAAAAATACACAATACATCTCATCAAACCCAGGATGACAAACGTGACCAATGTGGCAACAAAAGCCTTAAAGTACTCTACTAAATATTATTATGTATTAATTTTATATTATCCTATTAATCATAAATGTATTTGATCAAAATGTTTAGATTACTATTATTAATACCATTTCTTTATATGTATTTCAAAACATAGTAAAATAACCCAGCATTGCATAAACACAAGTGGTTCTACAGGCCTTAAACACAGCTGTATAAACCTTGGTCTTAATCAGTGAGTGGTCTGCATAGAAAGCTAAACAGACCTGGATGGAAGTGACTGTTGTTTCACAATAACAATAGTTTTGAATATTAAAAAATGTCATCACCAGCTGGTACACATCCTTAGTTGGTGTCTGACTGTGGGGTGGATAGACGAATAGATGGATGCTATGATGTAAGCAGATGCTAGCAGTGCATGTCCACTGTCCTGTTCTAAATCTCTATTTTTCTCACCCTTGGCATCATGTAAGCTTTCCCAGTATGATGAGATATTGCGTTCAGTTAATGTACAGCATGTTGTTCTATGTGCAGGTCCAGTGAAGTGCTGTACAAACTTCTCCCCAAACCCTCTTCCTCTCAAATGGGTGAAGCATTTCAGCATACAGGATGCCAATGGGGTGTGCCGGCTGAGCTCTGTGATGTAAGTAAAGGATAAGTTCAGCTCTCTTAACACTTTGCAAATGCTGTGCTATGGTGGCTCGGTGCTTAGAGGGCTGTGTTATTAAAAAAAAAAAAAAGTAAAGGTGCACGTATTTGTCACTGTACACTGTACAGCGAAATGTGTCCTCCGCATTTAACCCATCTGGTAGTGAACACACACACACATATGTGTTAGGGGCAGTGAGTACACACATACACCCAGAGTGGTGGGCAGCCAACTCCAGCGCCTGGGGAGCAGACAGGGTAAAGGGCCTTGCTCAAGGGCCCAACAGTGGCAGCTTGCCGAGCCCGGGAATCGAACCCACAACCCTGTTATCGATATCCCTGTACTCTAACCGCTGAGCCACCACTGCCCACTCACAGGGTTGGGGTTGTGATGGGAGTGATTGCAGATGCCCTCATCCGTCCTTTTGGGACGTTCATATCATTTCATTTAATAATCAGTTCCGGCACCAACGATCAACGTTGGGCCGTCTACTAGTCTACTAGTCTACTCTAGTCTACTCTTTTCTGTTGTTGCCCCGAGGAGAAAAGGATCCCCTCCTGAGTCTCGGTGTAAAGATACATCTTTAAGAGATATAAGACCAATTTGTGTTCATCTGGAAGTGGCCGTTACGCTCGTAAAAGTGGATGACAACATGTTAATTGGACACTGTTGACGTAGCTTATTGATGGATGTTCTTGATCATTAGCATTTAGTTAGTATTAAGGTTTTAATGACCAATCATAGGGGTAAAGTTGTTGTTGTTTCATTGAAATTTGAGTATAACTGTTAATGCGCAGACACTTAGGAGTTTTAGGACTTGTAGGACTTTTAGGATATTAACACATTTAAAATTAAAATGATCTTTTATATTATTAAAACAATATTATTTTCTAATTTTGTTATTTTACTTTGAAAGAAATAACAAAGAATAAGTAACTTTGTAATTAATTCTTTGGTATTGAAACAGGCAAAAGTTATTATGGCCCTATATAGAACTACTGAATTTATTTTTAGAGTGCATTATATAAGCTTTAGTCTTATTGGATAATGCGGTGGGTTAACATGCAATGGAAAGTGATAGTAATGGTAAAGTTGATGCATTTGCTTCCATTTCCCTCTCTTTGCAGATTTACAACAGTGAAAAACAAAAAGATCTGTGCCAATCCTGACGCTCCATGGGTTAAGAATACTATCAGCCACATCAGTAAGTTCACCACTGTAGAGATGGCTACATAATAGCATAGCTGATAGTTTTATAAATTAAAGAACATAAGCATCTAGTTTCAGCAAGAACATCAAGAACTATGGCTGAATAGTGACTGATAGTACTAGCAATACAAATAGTTTTTCCATCTTCTGCTTTGAACTGGTTGACTAATGAAACCATGTTTCTTTCAGAAAATAAGAACAAACAAACTGAGCAGCAGTCTGAAATCTGAAGAGTGTCTGATCATCAGCTGGGCTTCCGCCTTACAGTTCAACCATCTCACCCAGTTTTAATTTAAATTTCGATTATCTATTGAATGTACGATTGTGATTGCACTTATCAGAAGTACGACTGGAATAAAGGATGTTACCTCAGAACCTGCTTTTGTGGTTTTGTGATCTTAAGATGTGATGAGGAGCTCAGTGCAGACTCCTCCTGTAGTCTTTCTCTGTGGTTACAGTACTGCTCAGTACTCAGGGCTGCAATACCGCTACCGCCCTTCAGGTGGCGGAGAAGACACCATGTGACGTCACTCGGTTGCCAGTACCACAGGAAATAAGCGCTGCTGGTTTAAAACAAATGGTTATGTTATGGTTAAAATGAATATAAAATTATGCAGCCATGTTTTTTTTTTCTCAGAATATTACTCCAGCCCTCAGATCTGTACACATGCTACTACACTAAAGTAAGAATAATTATATCCCTGTTAAAAGAACATGGGGTGCAATGTTGCTGGACAATTCATATCCCTAGCATGATGCAGAATATTTACATTTACATTTACATTTACGGCATTTAGCAGACGCTCTTATCCAGAGCGACTTACAAGGTTACTCGTATTACAGAAGTGGGCCAATGTAGTGTTAGGAGTCTTGCCCAGGGACTCTTATTGGTGTAGCGCAGCATAGTCACCCAGACCGGGAATCGAACCCTGGGCTCCCACATGGTGTTGTTGTAACGCAATGGTAGGTGGTGGTGTTATCTGTTGTGCCACACCAACCATATATCTACAGTAAAGCTAGTAAAATTAGATATGTGGACCCCATACTTGTCATTTCCAAAGGCTTATATGGTTTGTCTTTTTGCAGCATCAAAAACAGTGAATCTATAAGATTGAAGGCAAATGTACAGTTGCATACAGTTGTATCTTACCAACAAAAAAAAATATGGTAACAATAACCTAAACACACCAAAACATTACATTAATGCAAATGCTTATTTACACATAGTTACAACTGACCAGCTGCAATCAAGCTGCATAGCCAGATACTTCAGCTTCTGGCAATGTACTTGATGAATCTTAGCTTATTCCTCATGGACAGTGGCCTCCAGCTCACTACAATTCTTGGGTTTGCGTGATCACACCAAAGATTTTTTATAGGGTTCAGTTCAGGCCACTGTGATGACCTCTCCTCCAGGACATCTTCTGAAACCAAGCCCTGGGTTAGATTCCCGGGCTTGGCAAGCTGCCACTGTTGGGCCCTTGAGCAAGGCCCTTTACCCTCTCTACTCCCCGGGCGCTGGAGTTGGCTGCCCACCGCTCTGGGTGTGTGTGTGTACTTACTGCCCCTAGCTCACTAGTGTGCGTGTGTGTGTGTTCACTACCACAGATGGGTTAAATGCGGAGGACCCATTTCGCTGTACAGTGACAAATACGTGCACCTTTACCTTTACCTTGGTGGACTCTGATGCTTGGGATCACTGTCCTGTTGGAAGGGCCAATGATTCCCAGGCTTCAGCTTCCTTAAAGAAGGCATGATGTTATCTCCTAGGATTTCCTGGTACTTGGTTGAATCTGTCTTGCCCTGCACCAGCACTGCAGGTTTTCAGTGTTTTTCAGGTTTTCCAAGTATTGCATAAGTTCAATAAATGATATGTGCTTGTAAAAATTTGTTTTTTGTAGTCAGATGGGTTGGACAATGTATTATTATAAATTACTTATTTGAAAACATGTACATTTGAGCATAGCAAATGTTGGAGTTTTCTTATTTAGTAATTATTTTTTATACTTTTATAAACGTAAAACGTATAAACACACATATATAAATATATTTACACTTACAAATGTATTTTAAACTTAAAAATCTTTTAACTGTTCACTCAAACCTTTAGCAATTCTCGCCACCATAAGACTCGACCTGCCTCGACCTGCTCGTGCTGCTCAGTCAGTGCTAGGGGTGTCCTACAGGAAGGCATCTGGCAACCCTGGCTCAGAGCGGGGATGAATGACAGCGCTGTCTGCGGAGTGCGTCTCTCCGGAAGCGACGCTGCTGCTGCAGCTGCAGCTGCAGAAAGTAACGTTTGTGTGCTGCACAGTGTACTGTCTTAATAATCGTTGTTTTCTGCGTTAGAAAGCGACTGAATAGTCAGATTTTATTCCGTGCCAGTTAGAAGTATTGCCAGGGTTTCTTTGCCACATGAAAACTGTCGGCATCCAAGCAGTTAGCTAGCGAATTAGCAGCCCAGCTAGCTCTGCCCGAGGTGGGCTCAGTCATTTCAAAACACGAGGCTTATCCCGGAGCCTGTTCGGTGTTTTGTGGCTATTTTTGAATGCATTTGTTCTTAAAGTAATGTTTAAGGTTGATAAAGTTGATATCTCACGACAGGGCACAAATGGAAAAGTGTAGGTTTCTCTACATGGGTTTTTATAGGTTTGGGCAGCTGTGATAAACTGTGAGACTGGGCTCTTCTAGACGGTTCTTCACCCACAGTACGCGATAAATATACCGTGAGTGGGCTTAGATGAAACCTGTACTGCCTCAGATATGTCATTTTATTATTTATAGAATTATTTATTTCTATTATCTAAAGTCATGCTCCCTAAAAAAGCGCGAGACATTTTATAACCCAGGGTTTTTGACCATCATTGATTGACAGGTCTGGTTGTCATGGAGATGGAGACTGAGGAGGATGCACTGTTTGAGGATGCTGACTTTGCTGCTGTTGACTCCGCCCTCTTCGCCGACTATACCACGCCCCTGTCCAGGCTTGTTGGCCAGGTCACCTGGCTTCGCCCACAGGTATGATGTGGATTCCAAAAGTATCATGAACCTATTGGCATCGTGCATTAATGTCAGGTGTGAGCTATAACGTTATAAAGCTCCCCAGCAATTAGCTGTGGAGCAATGGATCTGTGTTTTCTGATATGATGGTGGTGCTCCATCCAGTCCGTTTGGGATGAGTTGAGGAGCAGGAGATTTAACATCCTGACCTCACTAATGCTCTTGTCGCTGAGTGCAATCAATACTCCAAAATCTAGCGGAAAGCCATCGGAAAGCCGATACAGTGCATTATAAGCAGTACAATTAAAGCATAATTACTCACACACAGCAATAACACAAAAACTGCCCAGCACTGGAAATAACCCAGCAAAACCCCAAAAGAGTCTACACTGGGGTTCATTTTAACCAATAGAGGGGCTAGTTGTAACAATACCGTAATGGTGTATTGGTACCTTATTAAAAACTCAAGTGTTCTTTTCAGTGCTGTGTTGTTGCTGATTTTCAATCTAAACACTTTTATTAGAAAATAAAATATTTGCATTCAGATGTGGTTTGTGAAAGATAGCAGATATATATATATATATATATATATATATATATATATATATATATATGGCTGTAGATATAAAATGTTGATGTAGCATCTGATGTCCAGTAAACATACACAGTCTTGCAATGCCTAATCCATTCATAACAGTACAACACACATGTTACTATGCCACTACAAATATGTGGTTGTCCAGTGATGGTCTTTTTTAATTGATGGATGGAGTAAAGGGGGCTGGTAAATTGTCCAGCAACAAATAGGGCTACAATCTATATCTGTAAAGCTGCTCAGTGCAGCTATATGGTATAGCTAATACACAGGGATGTATGAAATGAATTGAGCAGTTTGTACACTGATGTATTTACAATTTTCAGTGACTGTGAATATTTAAATTGCTGTTGTACAGAGTTGTTTCTGTGTTTGTACACAGCATATCTGTAAGCATCCACAACTCTTCCCTGATAACCTTACTGACGCCTACCCAAAGCAAGGCATTCTGGGAGACTGCTGGCTGCTGTGTGCATGTACCATGCTGCTGAAGAGCCACCATCTGCTGGCAAAGGTAACAAATACGTATTTGACTGGTTAAATTGGTTTGGCCCTAATTCACTCATGGGTGCCAGCTATGTGGGGATATAGAAATCACAGAATGTTTTTTTAAACTAGTTAATAGTTAATATACACTATTTGTCACCCATTTTAATTGGTGAATTCATGGCTACTGTAATGTAACTTTAATGTGGCTGAATGCAGTCAAATGCTTAATGTTCCATCATCTAGTGAAATAGCCTTCACAGCAGACTAGAAGCAGCAATTGGGGACATACTCTCGATTTATACCCTTGATTTCAGAGGAAATGTTGGATGAGCTGGTGTCTACAAACCTTTGGACATATGGTGTATCTAGCTATATTTAAATCTATCTAGAAAGGAGCAAGTGTGCCTGTTAAAGCCACCTGCCAAAACAGCAAACAGTATAACAGTATAAAGAGCTTATAATTGAAAAGAATCCATTCACATCAAAGACTGTTTAATGACTCTGATGCATTAATTAGTCATTAAATCTCCAAATTAAGACCTTTATATCACCCCTTCCCCAAAACAAAGAAATGTTCTTTCACTTTTCCTCAAAATCTGAAACATACTATTATACATTCAGATAGAGATCATAACACAGGGTGCCTGGAGAGATACGATTCTGTGGTTTTGCTGATCTAATATGCTGATACCAGCTGGATCAGGAAGAGTTGGAGTTGTGTTACTATGTTTACCCCTAAGTGGAAGATTGGAGATAGGTAATCAAATGGAAATGCCTCTCCCAGAATATCACCTGTTACAACTTTCAAATCTTTTTCCAAGATTCCTGCCGTGGAGAGTTTTGTTGTTTTGCTAGCTTAATCTTGACGGAGAAGTGTTTTTCCAAATGGAACATTAACATTAGATGATCTAATGTAAATTCCTCTTTTGGATACAAACAAATTCACATACGTTCACATACTGTCCTTTAAGGAGCCTTGGGCATCCATAACCTTGTCACAGGTTCACCAGTTATCCTCCCTTGGAACACCAGCAACACTTCTCAAGACCTACCAGTTTTGGAGATGCTCTAACCCAGTCATCTAGTCATCACAAACTTTGAGAACTGACTGTTTATTTACTGTCCAATTTAGTCCACCCTTGACAGGAGCCATAGCAATTAGGGATGCCCCGATTAGGTTATTTTGTGCCCCCCAACCCCAAAGTGTCGGTTGATCCAGCTCAGACTTTGTGTTTGTATAAATTAAACAGTCATAGGGTTTAGATAAGATGTGCTGCAGATTAATACTGAGATAAAATCAAGCAGTTCTGTAGTCTGCAGTCTGTAATGAGACATTCTGCACTGATTGATTGAGCTTAGTGGAGACGTTTGGAGTGTTTAATATCCGATAATCCAGTCTGACTCATCTCCCTCACCATTCAGCACCTAGCTCATTAAAAACACTGCAGTCAAGTCACTTTGTGTGTGTATGCTGGTACACACCTTGGATTGTTATCTGTTAGAGTGCATTAGAGTGGATTTCGGATGAACCAATCTTATTTAAACCTCAGACATTTAGCTTGGTTTGCTCTTGATTTGTAAAGTGAGTGTATTTACCATGGTGAGATCCAAAGAGCTTTGTGGGGCCTTCAGATGCAAATGAGTCTGGGGAGGGACATAAAAAATCTCAGAACAATTAAAATTAGCTGTTTCATGACATGATTTTAAAGACATTACATATAATATAATAAAATATAACGATATAATAATAAAATATATATGTTATATTACATCCATATCCATCTTATCTATCCATCTTAATAATCTTTAAATGAAGATCAAATATAGATCAATATATTTTAATATATTTAAAAAGATGTATGCACATAAGCACAGTTAAAGTTAAAGTATAGCCCTAGACCGAGGCAAAGTTTGATGTTGGTAAAAGCTGTGTTGTGGTTTCAGGTGATGCCACCAGGACAAAGTGTATGGGGGGAAAGCGGTTACCGTGGTGAATTCCAGTTCCGGTTCTGGAGGAATGGACACTGGGTGGAGGTTCAGGTGGACGATCGACTGCCTTGCATCAACAACACACCCTGCTTCTCCCGCTGCCACAGTCCTACTGCATTCTGGGTGGCCTTGCTGGAAAAAGCATATGCAAAGTAAGTTATAAAGGGATGTCTCATTAGTCGGATTACAATTAAGACAATTTCAGATTATTCCATATTTGGTGTCATGGTCTTCCTCAGTTGCCCTGATGATAAATCTGGAGCGTCTGTCCATTTTATTCTCGTAGGAGGTGTGCAAGGAGAAAACTGACAAATGATAAAAAAAAAACATCAGGTCAATATTCAGGGCAATAGGACTCAATATTCTTCTGTCCAAAGCACATTAATCCAGAAGTACCTAGTCTTGGTCTGTGTTCTCTGGCAAAACATTTGCTCTGATTTTTTCATTTTGGCAGCAAGGGTTTCCTCCTTGCACACCTCCCATGTAAATGTCTCTTTCTGATAGTAGATGCTGTACTTTAACATGGACTGTGGCAAGAGCTTACTACAGGTCCTGTAAGGACATTTTAGGGTCATTGGAGACTTCTTTACACATCTTGTGATCTGCTCTTGGCCTGAACTAGCCATGTCCAAAAGCTTAATGTTAGCCTGCATTTATTGATTTCACAACCACCTTTCATATGTGTTGGGGGTCGGGTTTATGTTGTAACACCCAATTGTGACCAAGTTTAACTGTCTAGCTGAAGCTTCGATGTTATGCAGAAGAATTCTGAGTAATACTTCAAAACACAATACTTGGTTCCACTGACAGCAAAACAGACCCAGAGCTTGATTCTGCCACCACCATGCTTAGCAGTTGGTGTAGTATATTTGGGGTGGAATGTCTGTTCTTTCCTCCTACAAATATACCTATGGGTCTAACAACTTAGTCTTTGTATCATTTGTATATATGCTGTACACTTATTTTGCCCCAGAAATCATTGAAAGCCCAATATTGCCATCACATGCACTCATGTCCAAGATGAGTGTATGCAAAAGTCGTAGAAAGGCTTTTACTTTGTTTTGTAGCATCAATACATGGAAGATCTAGCCTAGCTCTATCCTGACATACGGATAGCAAGGACAAAATGTTGGTTAATATGTGAGCTTATGGAACTTGTTTGTTGAGTTTTTTTGTTTTCTTAACAAAATGAGAAGCTTTTCCTTGAAGGTAACTAGCTGTCAAATTCTTGTGCTGTATAACCGGAAAGAACATGAAATGATCCTGTTCATTTGTTTGTTTTTTCTCAAAGGCTGCATGGTTCGTATGAGAACCTGTGGGCAGGGCAGGTATGTGAGGCCATGGTGGACTTGAGTGGAGCCATGGCTGAGCGCTGGAGCTTGAAAAGGGCTACTGACACACCTGCTGGGAAGAGCTTGTTCCCTAAACTTTCAGGAGCGATGAGGAAGCGCAGTTACATCAGCTGTTGTGTACACAGCACCCCTGCAGGTGAGGGACAGAGAACTGCACCACAGCATGTGCTCTTGTGTGACAAAGTTTAAGTAAGGGCACAGACATATCAAATCGGTGAACAGAAGCCTGACTTATTGTGGATTGAATATTATTGTGCTTGGTGTATTGGGTTAGTCATTAAAAAAAAACAAAGTGTCAGGACAATGTCATGCATTGTGTTGAGGCTCAGGTTAGCGTTAGGGTTCAGATCACTCTGGAGCAGGATAGCAGTAAATATACAGAAATAAATGTACAAAATACGTATACCTATACCAAACATACTGAAATGAGAGGGCCTTTATGTATGTATGTATTAATTCATTAATTCATTCATTTATCTATTCATATTTGGACAAAAGGCAGCAGTTGTGTTACTATGAAAGTGCAGAGAGAAGACTACAACATCAACAGAATGAGAGCTCTTCTGTTCTGTGACTGATGGTGTGTGTCTGTACATTTAAAGTTCTTGGTGATAGTGTTCATAGTAGTGATATCATATAGTATAATAACAAAGTACTGAGTGACAGAGGGACTAGGGTATTGGGTACTGGTGGACCAATCTCCAATCATTTGTAGTGATCAAGGGCGGGGCTGGATTCCACGTTAACATTTTCAGGCGAACTCAGTAATGCATGATTATGCAGGGCTTCTGTAGTTTTCTCTGCCCTATCTCTCAAGATAAAAAGTGCTTTACTTTTTTTTAATCATTCTCATTTAAAATATTGTTGAACTCTGGTCTTTGCACCTCTGCTGAGTGCTGAGTGAGGTCCATATTGCCATCCAGCAATTGAATTCTGTGATCTAGGAGTCTCGCGCAGAGCTAAAGCAACTCACGAAACGTGGATCATATAATCCATATAACAGCTCTCAGGATCGGATAATTTAGAGAAATATTGCAGATTACATAGCCAGTCAATCTTTTCATCTCCAGTATTGGGGATGGATTCACAGCTTCACGACGATCAGTAGCTTAATAGCCGGTGAGTGGATTTTTTTTGCCCATTATTTGAAGTTATTTGAGGTTTCTCATAAATCCTTTCAAAGCTGTCAGGAGTTCTTTTGGTATAGTGACAACACCTACCCTGCTTAGAAAGACTAATGTACACGGACTGCATAAATGGTGCTGGAGCCTGTGAATTTCAGTGCTCAGGGTTCACTGACTGATACGTTGTAGTTACACGCTGTGCTACTGAACCATGAATTGCCACAAACATGACTGACACATTGTTGGTCCTGTTGTTTTTGTAGGTAGCTGCTGTATAAATTACTAAATCCTAGTTTTGAATAGGGCTGTAAATGGGGTGTACACAAGCCAGAATTTCCTTCGTTGGACAGGTCTGACAGGATCTGTCACCTGTGTGTGCTGGAAGGAACAGCCTAAGGAAGTAGTCTCTCACTTCCCCCTGGAAGACCTTGCGTGGTAAAAATCTGGTTTATGTAAGCACAATGCTGGCGGTTGTTTGTTTAGCCAGACAAGAGATCTGAACATACCATAGCGTGGGAAAAGGGGGAATTTCACTTCTGCATTTTATTTGATCAGTTTGTACTTTTTTGGCCGTGGAATTCACACTCTGTCCTTAACAATGGTATGCATTTATAGCATGTACATCACGTCCTACTGAACATGCATAATGCATGAAGTGAAAAACTTGAAGGTGCACATCATAGTACAAATTAAGTATTGGTGGTAGGTCAAGTTTATGTTCTGTGTTATGCCTGTAGTAATTAAGTAATTAAGAATACATAAAACTGAAATGTCATTATGCATCATAATAAACCACTTTCCCATGACATGATATAACACAAGTAAAATGTCCCAGCCAGCGTGTGGGAAAATGTAACAATGATTTTTTTTGTTTGTCCGTTTTGTACTTATACTTTAGTACTTTATTGATTTATTATTTTATTGATTTATTTATTTTTTAAGAGCACAACAGGCTACCAGGGACCAGAGAATAATATAAGCAGACCATAGGTCACTAGTTATCTTCCTGTAACAGCACAATAATAGTATTCAATAAAAAATAAACCAACAATAGATGAATTCACATACCAAATAGGTAATGAACAGACATAAAGTATAGACAAGGGGGAAAAAAGAGACCAGGACTGGTAAGGTATCCTTTTACATTTTTTGTCATTATCTTTGTTTAACCTCAAGGTAAATGTGAGGAATTCCATCTAATATATCGCATTGATAATATCCTTCCACAGATCTATAGTTAGGAGGATCTGTCTGCATCCATTTACGGGCAATTTCTTTTCTTACTGTCTGCTAAAAAGACCTGTATCATATATCTGTCTGCAAGTTCCCTAGCTAAGGCTCTAAAACTCCTTAGGAATATCCAGACATAAAACTGCAGTAATGTGAGCTCAGGCTTTGTCCTAATTGCAGTGGACTTTGTCCCACAAAATCACACAAAAGGTCAGATGGCCTTACCTAGCAGTAATAAAGACCAACAGAACTCACATCATATTAATTTCCAAATATTCCCAAAACCACTTGTAGTTCTCTTTCCCCACCCCATCTAAACATAATTGGTTCACTCATTTTTCTCAATATTTTTAGGTTACATGAATTGTTTTATTATATATATATATATATATATATATATATATATATATATATATATATATTGGTATATTTAAATATGTACAAGTGGAACACAGTTTTAGTCATCTTCTATTCGCACAGCAACATGATTTGTGGACAGAGCCCATGTTTGGACAGACTTTTTTATTATTATTTATAGACATTTGTAAGTTGTTATTTTACTTTGGTGGCTGGAATGGCTGGGATACCTTACAGTGAGAGCTAACCACATGCTAAGGTTAGTTTTAAGGCAGTGTTACAATTAAACCTCCCAGAGAAACATTGGGTAAAGTCCATATCTCATATAAATGTATCATAGTTCAGTGATAGTTGTTTGCAAGTATTTAATGCACAGATTCACCAGAAATTCAGTTTTAGCATGCTGAGATTAACTGTTACAAGACAACACAAATGCAGCTAGTATCTACCACAACATCTAAATAAAAGCACTGTTCAAAATAAACACTAATAAACAGAAGAGGGTACTAGGCAATACATTTGAGAATAAATATATTAATATATAACACAAGACAAAGACACCCAGTTACCTCACCGGAGAAAGTAAAAATGGTGTTTAAAAAAAACTTTAAATGAAAGTCAATGTAAAATAACAGTTTATTTCAAGAATTTCGAGTATTTCTATTGGTCTATTTATCTAGAATTATTACCAGTGTAAAGAGCAGCTACAGGGGTTACTAAGAATGGAAAAAGATGGAGACATTCATGTATTTTTTTATTGATCAGTAGCGATATACACTAGTGATCACATACAAAGTGATGCAGTGGGCAGGCAGGCAATGCTGTAGGAGCTGGAACTATTTTTCACTTGTAGCAGATAGGAGGTGGTTTGTGTGAGAGAAACTGTGCTGCAAGTTTATCTGTAAGGTTTTCAGTAGCAGTGGAGTTTTATTTCCTCCCTCTTCCAACAGTTACACCTGAGCTGGGTCAGTTTCATGCTCTGAGCGTAATGGAATGGACAGATGTAAAAACCAGTGATGGACAAGAAGTACAGCTGCTGCGGATATGGAATCCCTGGGGACGGATGTGTTGGGGAGGGGCCTGGACCAAGAGGTGGGTACCATTTCAATGAGGTCATTACTAGGACCTGATAGCAATTTTAAGGTATCAGTACTACCTTATGAACACGTAGTACTGACTGCTATCATTTTATATTTGCACTGTATACTCTATTTAAAGTTTTTTTGTGTTGCAGTGTGTTCTCATTAAAAAAGGTTAGGTGAGGTAGACCATATAATGACGTTCTTGTCATTGTGCCACACTATTCTTTTCATGTTTTAGTCTGAATCTATGTGCTTTGATTAAAAGGGAGCGTAATTAGTCCAGGTTAATTAGATTTAGTGCATTGCTGTATGTGAATCGTTCAATAAAAAACATTGTACTCATAATGGTGTTATTTAAAAGGCCCATTTTGTATATTTTAATTCCGTCTTATATTTTAAACTGGGGTTAATTTGAACCATTTGTGGTTTTATATACTAATAATAAATCATTTTTCAAAATGTATTCACTTTTAACCTGTCTCTAGCCTTAGAATTCAGACAGTTACAAAGGGAAATCATATGTGTGGTGCACAACAGATGAAAGCCTTACTTCCTTTCTGTGTCTTTTACCTCTTGCTTTCTCTCTCTAGTAGAGCCGGGTGGAGCTCTTTGGATCCATCGTGTTCTATGGAGCTGTTGGGACGCACCCAGGAGGGGGAATTCTGGGTTGATGAGAAGGAATTCCAGCTGGAATTTGATGAGCTCACTGTAGGTTATCCAGTGAGTGATGTTGGCCATCTTCAAAGCATCTACACAGGTAATACCCAATGGCCCAAAACCAATATGTGGAAAAATGAACTATAAATAGTATTTTTAGCATATACACTGTATAACAGTATACAGTGTCAGAATCCACATAAGCATATGTAAAATTACTTAACTCAACACTCTTTTAGGCTTTGCACGCCATCATGAGGAGAGCTGTGGTACCACAGTCATCCATTGCTAGACAAGAAAGCATAATTTTCCTTGCTCTCTCTAGGTGGGTAGGATGGCTCTTGCTCTACCCTGTTACTCAGCATAGGCATCTATGAGGGGAGGGTACCTAACTAGCAGGTGGGAATTGTACATGACTGAAAGTGGGGATAGAACTGGGTAATAAAGTGACACTGTTGCTGTGTTTCCTGCTCTTACAGGATCCTTTCTAACTCACACCCAGCAAATAAGGGGCCGCTGGGTCAAAGGTCACTCTGCAGGTGGTTGTCGTAACAACAGTAGCTACAGCAGCAACCCTAAGTTCTGGTTAAGAGTTGAGGAGGGTGGGGAAGTGCTGCTTTCGGTGCTGCAGTGTGGACCATGGAGAGCCCAGAGGAGTTGCTCACAGCAGCCACTAGGAGGCAGCAGCAGCTCTCAACAGCACCCGCACTACCAGGCCATAGCACTGCACTTATGGAAGGTGAGAGGGGGAAAATGACACCTAGCTTTTATTATTGTTTGTAATAAATAGTTGGTTTTTGGTTTTTGATTTTTGTTGTTTTTTTGGAAAGTTGTGCAGAAACTTAATGGGACTGTCGACTGATTTTGCTTAAGTTGTTTTTTTTATTTTATATCTACAGGGTCCTGCATGAATTTAGTAAAACATTTTGTCATTTTGATTTAAAAGTCACCATAGTCTGTAATTTTCTTGTATTTTATTTAGTTCACTTGACTATGTTTTTGATACTGTCCTTTAAAAGCCCTATTCAGACAGGATTAAATTTACAAGCAAAATCAAATCAGCTGTTTGTTTTTCTTTTGTTTTTTTTTTACAGGTGGAAAAAAAGCGTTTTAACCTCATGCGGACGCTGAACTCCACACCCTGTGCTTCCTCACGCACACACGCATATGAGCGGGAGATTGTGGTACACACTCATTTAACTGCTGGGTTCTACCTGCTGGTGCCCAGCACTTTCCTACAGGGAGCAGAGGGGAAGTTCCTGCTTCGAGTGCACTCGACCTGCCCGACCAGACTCAGGTGTGCACACATGCATGCACACATTCACAAGAAGACATACTGTTATTATATACTATAAAACAATTGTTCAGATGTTATACTTTTTATAGAACATTAGCTCTTAATCATAACCTATGATTTTGTTCTTTATTTGATGATGATGAACTCTAGTACACAAATTTACATTCTCAACAGATGGACATTTAGCAGCACTGAAGTTCTAATAGAAGGATTGGCCATAAATAAACACATAATAGAGAGACTGAGTTATACAGTTATTCGGGAGACTGCATTAGTATCTTTGCCTGTTGCTTTACTGTACGCAGCTCTTCTACACCTTTTTTGCTCTAGTTCTGTGTAGCACTATATTGGCATGATTATATGTAATGATTACGTTTATTTATTTTTTTATTGTTTATGGTAGGTGAGTTAATAGCAGATAGAGAGGCTTTATACATTCCTACATACATTTATTGTGTTTCTACATTCATTTCACAATGTGACGTAAACTGTAAATGTCTACTGTCAGTTCCGAGTATACTGTACACACAAGAGTACCATTTGAAATTCAGTTTCTATTATTCTTAACTTTCTTTCTCTCTCTTTCTCCTCCCTTCACCTCTCTGCAGTGAAGTAAAGGTGAGCGTACAGCAGGAGTGTGTGGGTGGAGAGTGGGAGACTGTCAGTCTTTGTGGCAGCTGGATCGCCGGCTCTACAGCTGGAGGGGGTCGGAACTTTTCCTCACACAAACAGAACCCTCGTGTACCCTTTACTGTGACCTATGACCCTGGAGGCACTAATACTATTGTCACCCTACGGCAGCACAGCCCGGAGAACAGCCTCCATGCCATCGGCTTCCATATTTATAAGGTCAGGACAATCAAATATCATGTTAACATGTCATAAACACCATAAAATATGTTTAACTGGCAGCTCATGGCAATCTCAGAGGTCTAACGTCATACCAAATTGGCTCTAGATTTTTTTATTATTATTATTATTATTATTATATGTTTTTATTATAAATAGTTTTTATTATATGTTCAGGTTTATGTCATGCCAACATAATTTACATTCATTTAAATTGTGACTTTTCAAATCAGTGCATTGCACATAGTACTTCATAACTTCATAACACTCATTGTCTCAGTGCGGAATCTGAATAAAATATTCAGATAAAAAATGAAAAGGCTGATTTTAAATATAAGCATGCAAATAACAGTTTAAAACTATTAAATGTATATTGTACATCCAAGCTGCTGATTTAGTTGCTAGATGTGAATGGGTGAATGACTTTACAGTCTCTTGCATACCAATGTATTTACACATACTTTGTGGTGTGTGCACACAGGTCCCTGACGGCAAAGTGGACTCCATGGTAATTTCCAGTGCAGTGTGTCCAGTGGTGAGCTGTGTTCCTCACTCTCACTCTCAGGAGGTCAGTGTGCAGTGCAGACTGCCCCCTGCTGTTTACACCATCCTGCCCTCCACTTACGAGCCTGATCACAGTGCAGAATACACAGTTACTGTTGCACGCAGGATACACAGGTAAACACACACGCTAGAACTGTATGTATGACATTCCAAATTAACAGATACAATTACACATACTAAGAGGGTGTGCACTGTTTGTGTTGGTTTAACTGTAGTTCCAGTTTTTCATTTAAACTTACTTGTGTTTTAAACCCACTCTACATCAGATCTGACCTCCAGGTTCATTCCCTGCTCTCTTGTTCCTTGATTCTGCCTGATCTGTAACTCATGGTTTCAGTGTATATATCCATATAGAACAACGCCCTGTGCACAGAGTAGCAGATGTCATATAAATTCTAAAAATTCTATTTACATTGTTTTGGTATAATCAAATTTACTTAAAGGGCATTTAAATGACAAATTAAGCACAAACCCTAAACTTGGTTCAGCCTCAAAAGCTTCTGGTTTAGAAATAAATATATATATATATATATATATATATATATATATATATATATATACAGATAAACAGATACAGAAACAGTGACATTGTGTTACACTCCATATAAGATTCAGCACCAAAGTCTGCTGGCATATAAGCTTGTTTATATCTTTCCTGTTTTCTCTTCCCAAACAGTTTAATCTCCTAAAATGCAGTAAATATTCAATAAAATATTCAGTAACTACTGTAATATAATATAACTGCTAATTTTGTACACTACAAATAAGGGTTTTTTTGTTTGGTTGGTTTCCTCTTTTTTCCTCTGACCATAAAACCTTTGTGCAAAAATTATGTTGGTTTCAATAAAAATAGGCCATTTGACATGACATGTAACACTGCTGGAGGGCTGAAAGATAGGGACAATAAGGCAAGTTGAACTCCTTAAAATGGTTCTTCAAATGGTTTAAAACAGCAGTCTACCAAACCTGCCAGTCAACGGTGAAGATTTGTAAGTAAGTAAGAAATCCTCCAACTGTGCTGGGCAATAGTCCTCTACAGCCAGCAGAGTTCAACACCCTGCTTAAAAGGACTGAAGTAACTACTGCTTTTTCTGACTAGTTATTTTCTTTAAACTCCAGCAGTCAGCAACAGAACATCCATTTTTTTCGTTGCAAAAGCCAGTGGTCCTTAACTTGGACAGATCCAGTTGTACAGGCTGAAAGTAATGGGTTTTGATCTGAATGAAAGGGTTCTAGTCTGGTCTCTGATGTTGACACTAAAAGTGCATGTTGTAACAGGTTCATTAGTTTTAATTGCCGTACATTTAGTATTTTAGTCCTTTGTGAAGCGAATGTGCTAAGTATAGCCTTTTTTGTTTGTTGCTTTTGTTTATGCAGGAGAGTAATGAGCAGTCAGGAGCGTTTGGGCCAAGTGGTTCAGGAGGTGAGTTTGGATCTCTCATTGATTTCTGCTCAAACCTTACAAGATAAATGTGAGACCTTTATTTTTGCTGTGTGGCCAAAACTTGATTAAAGAAGAGTTTAGCAAGTCATTAGCTGTGTTTCCTTCGACTTTCTGCCCAATTTACACAAAAAAAATCTATAAAATAAAAATCTCTTTCCAGCAGCTCTTTTCCATTAAACTGCCTTTTTATGATAAAAACGCTTTACATAACGACGTAAAACAACAAAGTTGTGTTGTGTGATATTTTCATCTCTAAGGTTTTGAAAACATTTTTTGGTACAGACAAACTGCTTAAATCTGCTAAATCTGCCCATGAAATAGGTTTGTTAGCTTTCATTAAATATACAGAGATATTTCTTTTTGCTGGTGTGTTGTTTATTGATTGATTGATTTTTATTTATTTTATTTAGTGAGTGAGGTCTCACCAGTACAGTGACAAAACATGCAATCTAGGTCCCTCACTCTCTTCCCACTGTCTATCGCGGTTAGAGAGCAAACATCTGAGTTCAGATTCATGCCATGACTGTCCTACCTTTAATTTTGAGACTGACAGACCTGGTTGTTAGCTGGTCACAAAGCAATAGTAAGTTAAGAAGGTCAAAGGAGTGTAATGAGAGGTTGCAGCCAGAAGGTGACAGTGTGTGATGTCATGTCTGATCCAAACTAAATTTGTCTGCTTAAAGGAGTCTGTACTGTAAATGAAAAGCTCATTTAAAATGTTCTTAAAATTACCACTGTCATTAGCACTTACACCCATAACATTGGCATCACTGCCAGGTGAAGTGAAAAACATTGATTTTCTTCATCTATGGTGACATATTAGCCGGCAAGTGAACAGTCAGTTCTTGAAGGTAATGTGTTAAAAGACAGAAAACTGCAAGCATAAGGATCTGAGCTTCTTTGACAAGAACCAAATTGACACCTAGTTTAGAACATCTTCAAAACAACAGGCAGATCTTGTGCCTGGACAAACGGTGAACCAGCAACCAACAGTGTCATGTGCACCTAAGGTTTATTGATATGATCCATTGAGGCCCCACCTCACAACTTACAGTCTGAGGTCCAGAGTTGGAGTTCATGCCTTTTTTCTCTTTGCATTGCAAAACACTGACAGAATTACACTCCTGATGTTCTATTGCATGTGAGCCTTGTGTGTGTATATATGTGTGTGTGTGTGTGAGACCACTACATTCTCTGGTTTTACTATTTATAATCAATGTGTTTACGGACATTAACATTTGCGGTGTATTTCATAAACCATGGACAACATTTCCCCTAAATTGGAAATGTATTTGCATGTATTTGCAGAAATGACAACTGCTTAAAAAGAACTGCTCAAATAATGCAAATTAATAATAATAATAATAATAATAATAATAATAATGCAATATAAACAACAGTACTAATATTTGAACTTCAACAATTCAACAATCACCATGGTGAAATAACCTTGGTTGCCAGTTACAGCTTTCATGTCTTGGCAGGCTCTCCACTAGTCTTTCTCATTGCTGTTGGGTGACTTTATGCCATTCATAGTATGCAAATTCAGGTAACTCCTATATAATGTCTATCTCAGGTTAAATCTCTCTCTGTCTATGTCTCTACTTTCCTAGATCTCTCATGTCTCTGTGATGGGCCTTTAGTTTGGGCAGGGGGCGTCTCTCCCCACCCGAGGCTGACGTGGGTCTCTGTAGCTCTGGCCGGAGATGAAAGCAAGCCGCCCTCCTCCAAAAGCTGGAGGAGCAGAGGGCTTTGGCTAGCGCACTGGCGTAGCCTTTAGCACATCACAGTCCCGTCCAGTGGCCTGACTCTAATGGAAGCCGATGGCGCCCAGCCCCGCTGCCCAACGGGAGCTTTTGAAGCTGCCGCCCCAGCCACGGCCTGTCCCACCAGAGCGAACAAAGACATCACTCAGAGAGAGAGGGGCCAGCCTAGCGGTCGACCCGTTTGGACCCGGTGTGCCAGCCAAGCCGCGGCACAGCTAAGCCAACTTTCAGGGGGAGGGAGGCACTCTGTCCCCTCTAAAGTGGCCGACGACGGCTGTGTTTTGGCTCTGCCCTCAGTTGCTGCTGGTCGGCCCCGTTGGAGCGCGTGCTCCAGTGCGTGGCTCGAGCAGCAGTTAGCGCGCTCAGCGCTGAGCTAGTGACGAAGCAGGCGCACCGCCGACACACAAAGAGCCATTGTGAGAGCAAAGTACTTGCTGTTGTGACCTTCTCTTTGCTCTGTGTGCGTGTGGCCTGTGTATTTGGCTCTTTTTGGGGACCAAATGTGACCAGGATGATGGAAAGCATGAATGATTTTGACACAATGGATACAAACTTTTATATATATATATTTTTTTCCCTAAATATTTCCTTTTGCTGTTTGAGGTTAAGGTTGGTTTAGATGGGGGTACAGCAGCATTCAGCAACAGAAGACACGATTACAATATTGCTGTGCTTGTATTTGTGTGTGTGTACAACTTCTGTATGCTTTCAGACTGAGAACCAAATAAACCAGTGGACTAAAAATGGGCATTCATGATTTCACTCTGCTATTACACTGTAATTTGATTGCCTTTCAAACACGCTCCCATACGGTACAGGGCCCCAAGCCACTAGGGGGCACTGTGACATTGACTGTGAAGAGAATAATTTGAAAAATTACATTAAGATATTACAATAAATTAATATAAATACACCGTTTGAATTTCTAAGAAGGTTAAGGTTTATTTATTTATTCATTTATTTGTTATTTTTTCCCTGCAGGGTAGTGGAGGGCCTACATGCAAATAGCCCCCAAGGAAAGGTGAATTTCAGATTTACTGTGGTTTTACCAGTATATAAAACTTATGCATAAAGTCACTGGTCATTTTGCATAGTAAATAAAATGGCTACATTTGCATTGTGGGCACCACAGTGCATGGTTCCCATTACTACTACTACTATAAAGAAGTCAGAGGCGGTAAGTTTGGGGTGTTGAGAGCTCCAGTTACCCACCAACTTAGTCTAGGGTTATGCATTTAATCCAACCATTTAGTCAAAGATCCTAATGTATGTGTATGGATTCATGCTATATGTACAAATGTTTGTGGACATGCCTTCTAATTAATGCATTAACCCATTGCTGACACAGATGAGTAAATGTGCACATACACACAGCTTGCCTAGTCCCTGTAGAGAAGTATTGCCCGTTAAATAGGATACTCTTTGGGCTAGAGGGGTATAAAGCCTCCCAGCACTGAGCTTTGGAGCAGTGGAACTGTGTTCCCTAGAATGATGATGCTCCATCCAATACTTTTGGGATATAAGTCTGTATTGCCCCACCCCTTTTTGGGTGAAAGCAGTCCTCCCATTTGACTTAAACATTTGTAAATAGCATAAAATAAGAATAGCCAACTGATTTATATCTAGTAATCCAAAGTCAGGCATATCTGGTATATCACATCGTTGTATCATTTACAGAAAATGAAATGGTCAAACAGTTAGACGTTCAAAGATGATTTGGGGTTGTTTTGCTGCTTCTAGCACTGGTTGACTTGACCGTGTACATCTGAAGACCACCAAAGAGCTTTGGAGCACTGTGTAGGGCCCAGTGTCAGAAAGCCGGTTCTCCATCAGAGGTCATGGGTCTTCCAGCAGGACAATAACCTAAAGCATACTTCAGAAAGCACCCTGAAACAGTTTAAGACAAAGTACTGGAGAGATCGGCCGGTAATGAGTCCAGATCTAAATCCTATAGAACACCTGTGGAGAGATCTCAAGACCGCAGCAGTCCCAATCTGAGAGAGCTGGAGCAGTTGGCAACAGAAGAGCGCTCCAGAGGTCCAGTAGAGAGGTGGAAGAAACGGATTCATGCTTACAGGAAGTGATTTGATTTTCAGTGAGTGGTTTCTAAAGGGTGTGCTACCAAATATTAAATTGAGGGTGCAAAAGATTATGTCCAGTCCATTTCTGGAGATCAGTGTGGAATGATGTCAGATTGACAGACTCTGCTTTTTTGTGGCGTTCCTATGCAAACTAGATTAATGCAGAAACATTGGTAACTGGGGTGCAGGGGGTGCCAATATTTTTGCCCATGACTGTCACCCTTTTGTTACAGATTAAAATAAATCTGATTTCCTTGTTTGTTTGTTTTTGGTCCTATGTACTACTCTTTAAATGCAGCATCAACCATTCACTACTTTGACCTTTTTATTATCAGAACATTAGAATATTATAACTTGTCTTTAACATTATTAACATCAAATGAAAAAAAAAACACGAAATATATATTTTTTTATTTTTAGAAGTTCAGATTATTTACTGCTTTCGGCACAAAATGCTAAAAAAAAAAAAATCTATTAAAATATTGCCTAACGTCCTAAATACAATATTCACAGCAAACCTTGCCGTGTGCGCACCCCTGTGGGGCGCGATGCTCGTGCCCGCCGCGAGGTCGCGCGCGCGCGCGCCGCTCTTCCTGCGGATTCGACGGGAGCGCGAGCGGAGCGAGTCCAGCCCGGAGGATAATGAACAACAAATTTGACGCGTGAGTAAAACTAAAGCCCTCACTGCGCTACTGCCCAGCCGTCCTTCACCATACTGTCCCCGAGCTGTCGGGCTGAACGCCGCAGTGTGCGGGTCCCCTCTCTGAGCCTGCTGGGGAGAAGAGGTGTGTCTGACACGAGCGTGTGTATGTGTGTATGTGTGTGCGCGCGTGTGCGCGCGTGTGCGCTTAGGGCTCTGTTGGGCGCATGGCAGCAGCATATCTGTGCAGCCGTAGTGAATGTGGATTAAGAGCAGGCGGTAAACAGAGCCTGAGCCTCTGGGCTTGAGCGGGGTTGGTCTGCTGTGTGAACCCAGCGGCTGCGTGGCCTCGCAGGCCGGAGCCTGATCCCCGGGTTAGGAGTGTGTGCGTGGCGGGTGCAGAGGCTCCGGGACGCGGCGTCAGCGAGCTCTCCTCGCCGCGCTTAGCTTCACATATGGCTCTGTCCTTCAACCTGACAGACGGGCTTCTTTTTTTTTTTTTTTTTTGCCAGTGTGTCCTGGCAGCTAGACAGCTTTCGGTTGAATCAGCAGTTTTAGAACTTTTTGTAGGATGACATGAAGCTCACAGCCAGTTTTAATGAGAATTAAGGACTGATATGAAGTGAAACAGGAACGCCCATGTTGTACTACAGTAATCCTGTGTGCTGGACAGTGCGTGAGGTGCTGTGAGGTGCTCTGCATGCTCAAGCTGTCTTGCTCTGGTGGACACAATGATAAAAACACAAGAAGACTGAATATCTAAATGATAATTACAATAACTACTTCATAAACGAGTAATACTAAGCATGGACATCAGTTATGTCCTACGGTTTCTAGCTACGTATCCTATATCCTCATTTCCCACATATCACGCACCTACTCTATATATAGACTGAAAAGAAGAATAAAAGTGGCCATCAGATAAATATACTGTCACAGATAGAAATACGGATATATAAAACTACACAGTGCAAATTTGGGCTCCCCAAACTGAGTAGAAGATGACTTGCAAAAGGCAAAAGTTAAAAATGACTACTTCTCTATTTTCATTTCCATCCGTTTCAAACTGTCAATAAAGGAAAAGGAAGTAAAGGTTTGGGAACCCTGTATGATTAGTACACGACACGATTCTCAGTCTTTGTTTTCTCTGTACTCCCATGTTCATAAATGTTCTTGTGGACTTGTGTGAAACGTCCTTAGTCGCTTTGCTCGTGTTATTAAAGATGCATTAGTAGGTGACTTGTGTGAAAAGGATAAAGGATAAAGGTGCACATATTTGTCACTGTACAGCGAAATGTGTCCTCCGCATTTAACCCATCTGGTAGTGAACACACACTCACACACACACACACACACATGTGTTAGGGGCAGTGAGTACACACACACACACCCAGAGCGGTGGGCAGCCAACTCCAGCGCCCGGGGAGCAGAGAGGGTAAAGGGCCTTGCTCAAGGGCCCAACAGTGGCAGCTTGCCGAGCCCAGGAATCGAACCCACAACCCTGTTATCGATACCCCGGAGCTCTAACCGCTGAGCCACCACTGCCCCACTAGGGATTGTCAAAAATCCAGACTCCTAAGTTATTATTGTAGGTTATCATTTTCAAAATACTACTGTTGTGTCACAGAATTAAGTTATTGTTAATAATGTGTGTTAATATTAAGTTATTAACAAATAAAAAAAAGTGTTATTTAGAGTCTACACAGAAATGACCTTTACGTTTTTAGAGATGCAAGGTCCCAGAATCAAGAACGCTGCTGTTTTTGACTAGGGTTGCCCAGACATTTGCATGCTATTGTACATCCCAAATCTTGACATGCACTTTTAATCATCTGTAAAAGGTCACAATGTTTTGGCTCTTAAGCTGTTTTTACCCACCAAAATATCAAGAGATATAGTAGTTATTTTTGTTCTTAAGCATATTCAAGTATGCTCAGGTCACACTGGAATGAGCATTATATATATATAACCTCTGAATTTGCTCTGAACCACCGTTGTGGTTCTGAATTTGCTCTGAACCAGGTTGTTCCTACCGATTAGTAATCCGTAGGGTATGATACAAGTCAGGGAGCATTAAAGCAGGTATTGTATTGTTTATCAGAGTATAAAATGGTTCTGTTAAAAGTTGAAATGCTGTAGATATGATGTTACAGTGTGAACTTTTTCTCTGTCTAAAACTCTGTCAGTTTGAAAGATGACGATAGCGGAGATCATGACCAGGACAACGGCTCACCGAAAGACAGTGAGAAGGAAAAAGCTGACGATGAGGAGAAGGACCAAAACACTACCAAGAGAAAGGTGCCTGTGTGTGTGGATTTTTGTTCATGCTACTTTGGCTTTTTCCTCTCCTATTTAGTAATCTAAGTAATCTCTAAAGTTTTCTCACTATATAATGCGTTTTGGTGTTTTTAAAGTAAAGAATTTCTAATGATTTCTAATGATCCATTATTAATTAAACTAATGTGGGGGAAAAGCAGCTGGAAGGTTCTGCAGTGGGGCTGTAATGGAAAAAAGTAGTAATGCGTCTTGTTCTCCTTAGTAGACCTGACACAGTGGGCAACTTGTGTACTCACTGAGAGGACAGGACAGGACAGTTATACAGCTATCCTCCCTGATTCCCGCACTGATTCTGTGACAGTGATTTTGGTCTCATTGTAGAATTTTGTGGGTTCACTGTGTCAGTAAAATGTCTTAAAGACAGGGCTTGCTGTATCTTGGCTCCAAAGTGTGATGTCAAACTTCCCCCCTGATTTGGATCTGTTATTGTCGAGGATGTGCACCTGTATTGAAGCCAAAGTGCTTCCAAATGCTAGCTGTTAATGCAGATGGTCGAATTTCACGCTCATCAATCTTGACTTTTGAGATCCACATTTTGCACTCCGTCAACATTACGCTATTAATTAACATTTAGAAAATCTCTCTTTTTTTTTACGCTTGTGAATCGATTCAGAATCGTCCACTTCTGCATTGAGATGCATCTAAAAATAGTTTTTTTTCCCACCCCTACTAAAGACACATGGAGGCAAGCACTATCTGCCAGTTCTTTTACCTCGCCAAGCTCCTGAAGTGCTTATGATACAGAAATTGCCTATCCTAAGATGATTCTGGGCATTAAACATTTTTATTGGTTCACTGAAGATAAAATGTTAAAACAATGTAGATTTAGAACTGAATGTAGGTGAAAGTGATTCTGTCAGTTACAAAATAATAAAAAAGATTAAATAACGTTTAGTTTCACATTTTACAGTCATGTCATGACCAGCTGTTCTAATTATAGCATGTGGGTCGTAGGGTGTGTGTGTGTTTGTGTGTGGTATTTCTGTACTTATCATGACCAAGCGTAAAATGTGACAACAGCTGAGATTCTCAAACAAATATTTTAAAGTAATGTTTTGATGGGAAAAAAAAATATATCAAAAATAATCCTCACTGATTTCCAGTTCTTGTGCTTGTGTGTGTCTGTGTTTGTTCATTCTAGCCTGTTGTTCCTGGGGCAGGGGAACACCCTCTGCAGTATAACTACACGTTCTGGTACTCTCGGCGAACCCCAGGCAGACCAGCCAGCACACAAAGCTACGAACAGAACATTAAACAGATTGGCAGCTTTGCTTCGGTAAACCTCTCTCTCTCCTGATCTTCCTTTCTGTCTTGATCTTTCTCAAAGACTCAAGATTCAAAATATTAGCATGAATACAATATTGCCAAAGCATTACAACAATAACAACACAAATTACTAGTACAGTATCTCTTCCCTCTCCCTTCTCTCTCTGTCTCTCTCTCTGTCTCTTTCTCTCTCTGTCTCTTTCTCTCTTTCGTTTGCACGCACACTAACTGTTGTTTCACTGTAATAATGATGATCCCAAAGCTTTTTTCTTACAGTTGTTAAGTAATGGTATACCCTTAATCCCATTTTAACCTTACTCTTTAGATAAAATATATAGAAAGCTTTTTTCAAGCTTCCAGTGTCTGTTCTTAATCTACAATAGCTACAAACTGTTCAAACACATTGTGTGCATATATAGTGTGTGTATGATGTTTAATATATTAAATGTATATATAATATTGCATGGTTAATAAAAAGTGAAACAAAAATAATTCTTAGACAGAAAGAATTGGAGCCAGACAATCATACCAGAAATCACAGTCGGCCAAGAATATGGCAGTTTGAAATGACTACAGTAGGTTACCTAGTCAGCAGTCTTTGCCTTGTTAACATTATGTTTCTATTGGCTTTTGATTAATGTTGACATATAACATATCATCACTGTCCCGCAAAACCTGTGTTCTGTTCTACAGGTGGAGCAGTTCTGGAGATTTTACAGTCACATGATCAGACCTGGCGATCTAACTGGCCACAGCGATTTTCACCTTTTTAAAGAAGGAATCAAACCCATGTGGGAGGTGCGTAACCCTGTAGTCGCAGTGAAGCAGACTGCCACTTCAGTTAGATTTAGTTTAGTTTAGATTAGAATTACTTCACAATTTATGCTAAATGAACATTGTTCTGCCATTTATTCCTCATTTAACCTACACTGGTGAGCCAAAACATTATGACCACTCACAGATGAAGCGAGTAATGGTGCCTGTCAGAATATATGTCTGAGGAGGGACAAACCATGAACCTGCGCTATGATGTTAGGCTCATTAATGTCTATCCCATCAAAATTGACTGAAGCGCTACTGTGGTACAGGTCATTTTTAATAATAGTTTAGTACTGCAACAAACCATTATGTAGATAGTCAAATAATTTGTTGATTATTTATGCAAATAATCGATTATTCAGATTATAAATCGCTAAATTGTCAGATAACTCTCATGTAGCTATCAGCTTTTAAATTAATCTTGAGGCTCTTTTATGCATTTGCTAACTAACAATAAAGACAGTAAAGAAGTATACTTTATTTAGAAATTGACTATTTTAATCAACTTTCCTGCGCATATGAGAAATAAATGAACTTCAGTCATTTTATGGCTTTCAAGTATGGTTTGAAAGTATTTTGTGTTTGTGCTTTGTTTGTAACCAGCAAGTTGATTGACTCTTTTTGTTGAAGGGCAGGACTTTATCTGAAAAAAGCGTTATGAGAACTCCCATTCATATTTCAACCAGTAGCCAGTTTCCTCATTTAGTCTGTGTGTTTTTAGTGCAGCTATGCAGCCAGATTGAGGGAATTAATACTTACTGTAAGAAGTAGCTGCGGTAGTAACTGTATTCCACACTGTTATGGTTAAACTTTGCTGATTAATTGTCTAGGATAACCTAGGACCATTCCCAGTTAGCACAAGAAACATGCGTTGTCACCAATTAATAGACTATTACGTTAATTACCAACTAATTTGCTCCAACTGTTTTAGTTGACCAAGTCGATTAGTTGTAATTTAATAGTTATAATAGTTACAGTTGTGGTTGGAATGCATCACATCACACCCGGGGCTGCGGTTCATGCAGACTCTTGTTCACTAGTTAAAGTGCCTATGATGGGCAAGTGAGCGCTGGTATTCGATCCGGTGGAGCATCTGTGGGCTGTGCTGGAACAAATGTGATCTGTAGTGGCTTCTCCTGCATATTAAGCAGGTGGTCATAATGTTTTGGTTCATTAGTGTACATGTAAAATGGTTGTTACCATGCATTTTATGTAACTGTTTTTATTGAAATCCATCATCACTATCATGGTTTTTTATGTTTCTTCTCTCTCTCTTTTTCTCTCTTTCTCTCTCTCACACTCTCACTATCTCTCTAGGACGATGCTAATAAAAGTGGAGGGAAGTGGATAATTCGGCTGCGAAAGGGTCTAGCCTCACGCTGCTGGGAAAATTTGATCTTGGCTATGTTGGGGGAGCAGTTCATGGTGGGCGAAGAGATTTGTGGAGCGGTCGTCTCTGTACGCTTCCAGGTACCACAACTCTGTGTTATAATCCACAGCCTGATCTTTCTCCCAAGGCAATCCTTCCTAAAACATTCAGACAAGATGGGCAAATTACACTATGTTAAGTATCCAAACATTCCTCTATTGAGTGAATTTTGGTATCTTCTGATCCCCCATAGCTGATGTGGATGTTCTGTTATGAACACACAACCTTCTTTATCTAATTAAAGCATTGATAATGCAATAGGATGTTCTAGAGCAGCAACACATGGGCGTAAAACCACCGTTCCCAGTACAGAGTGAAGGCTAGAGGCACTGTGAACTCCATGAAATCTTTGGAATGAGCTGGACTGGAGTTTGTGATCCAGAACGAACATCAGTACCTCACCTGACTAATGCTCCTAATGCAATCAGATCCTCAGAGCAATGTTCCACCATGTAGTGTGAAGCTTTCAAGAAGAGCAGAGGCTGTTATTGCAGCAAATGGGGACAAACTCCTTATTAATATCCTTTATTTCAAAAGAAACAATGGACATTGTGTAAAGACAGAGTTATAATTTTCTTTTCGACCATTTTGTCTCTTCTATTTTTTCTCCACCTTGAATGACCTAATTGCAGAGGGCCACAATACTAACTGGACAGTTCCCCCTCTGAGTTGGAGTGTTGGTCTGATAAGTTGTGTTAATGTGTATAGGAGGACATCATTTCTATCTGGAACAAAACAGCAAGTGACCAGGCCACTACTGCTCGCATCAGAGATACACTGCGCCGAGTCCTTAATCTGCCCCCAAACACCATCATGGAGTACAAAACGCACACAGACAGCATCAAGTGAGTTACTGGACACACATACACAGCTATGGCCAGTCTCAAAATCTTAAACCAGATGTTTTATATTTTTGTGTAAATTTGTGTTTTATGATGTGTTTATGTGTGTGTATGCATGTGTTTTCTCAGGGCCTGGGAGGATTTCCATGGTCTGGTGAACGCTAGTGGCGGCCGCTAGCTCTTCATCTTCAGCCAACAATGCAATGGGTAGGAAGAGTGCAGCACACCAAAACACCACTAAAATGTCTTTGTACACAGGCAGTTGAAAAGAGTTGGCTTTTATTTTTAAACATCATAGATGTACATAAAAACTGCCTGCCAGTGTTCTGTAAGTGCCCTTCTAGTCTTGATACCTAGTCTCATACCACTTTGTCATTTTTCTATAACATTTTTCTTAAAATGATGAAATGATGAAAATGAATTGGCGCTCACACATTCCTACAGATTCATCTGGTCTGTTGAATCCTCTTCTGTAGCTCACAGCCTTGGTTTTGAACCCTATTATTTGAACTCTATATTAAAGGACTGTCTAAAAGTTCTTTCTTTTACCCTAGTAATATCAACAAAAAAATCCATGAAAACTATTGCAACCTTTAAAATGTTACTCATATCACCCTGGTCTTTCAACAGTTACATCGCCTCTGTATTTCATTTCATATTCAGTTCAAAGTCTTGCTTTTGACATAAGATCTTGAATGACCTATATTTCTGACTTCCACCTATCTATATGTAGAACAGCTTTACACTATATAGAATAACCTTTCCCTTTGATACTAAAGTTCATTTAAAAGCAAGTACTTTTATATTCTAACTCCAGTAGAAACATAAACAAATGACCCCTACATTTTAATGGAGTAATAATAAAATATATATACAGTATAATATCTAACAGAGTTTCTCTTGTTGCTGATTACAATTAAATGCTCACAGCAATGTTCCAGAATCTAGTAGAAAGTCTTCTGATTTTAGAAGCAACAATGAATGAGCAGGCGTCCCAATACTTTTGCTCATATACTGTGTGTGTTTTCTTTTTGTTTTTGGTGTTTGTTTTTTTTTTGTCTAAATGTTTTTTTTTTTTACTTCCACCAGGTTTGGTTTCATGTGGATGAAGAGGATGTTTCTTGGGGACTCATTTTTAAATTATCACCATTTTTAAAACTAAAGAAAAAATGGACACTGACTTCTGATGAGACTTCTGATTTTGTGTGGGAAAAAATGCGGACTCTCTTTTAAGTGATTAGAGGAGCTGAAATACCCCTGAATGCTCCTTAAAACAAGGGTTACACAGCCAGTGGTTACGCAGTGGGCGTTCCAGTTGACTGCAAGCTCTCATTTTGGTAAGCAAAGGTAGCCTGCAGAAATGGGTCGCGAAGACTGCGGCTACCATGGCTCGGATTGTACAGAAAAGTCACATTTAACTGAATTAGCTTGTTATTCATAGAATCTTCAGCGACACATGTAACCATCCTTAGAAAGAGAGTACTTTTATTTTACATTGTAACGAACAGGGTTACATTTTACTATAGTGCAGTATTTTAACTACAGTGTTAAGAAAGAAATGACAATGAATTTAGAAATGTACAAAACGAAAAAAATATATTTGTAAAGTTATTTGAAGAGGACGAGACCTACTCTGGATCTTGTTCTGTTCTGAGCTGAGGGTATTGAAGCCTAAGAGGCGTTGCTGCCTATCGCACTGTGCCTGGCCAGGAGAGGCCTCTGCTGGAGTTTCTGTTATTCTGCCATGGAAGGAGAATCTGGTGACATCATGCCTGTCACTAGACCCTGTTTCTGTGCTCCGGTCTTTTTTCTGTTTTTTTAAACCCAACCCAAGAGTCAGTTGATCCAGCCTGTGTCTCCTTCGCCGTGTAGAGCTAAAGAATGGTGGGGGTTCAGCTCTCGTGTGTCTACATCTCTTAACATACTGCCTGGAATTCAGTGATGGTGCTGAAATTACTGGTGTTTGAGGTCATGTTTTGATTACGACTGACTGATGAAAGCAATAAATGTTGAATATGCAGCTGCTGCTAATTCTGGACTGAGGAGTGATGCACTTTCGTCTGAGTTTGAGATGATAAATTGTTAAAAAACGTTTACTTTACGTCTTTTTAGTGTTTTTATAGTACACTATAAACATATACTAGATACTAATGCTAGTACAGAGTACTTCTAGTCTGGGCTTTAGTGCTGCCGTATTGTAATGCACGCATAATATCGTCCAGGTCTAGTCTGAATAAACATCAGATTTTTCCAGGCAGACGCCTCTTGTTAGAAAAAGAGCTTTCTAGCCCGCATACCGGGATGGTAGAACTTGGTTTACTTTCTTTTACCTCCTTTTTACACTGGGAGATCAGAAAAGCTAAATTATGCAAACTGAGCAAAGGGACGATAACAGTTCACATAATCACAGTACTGTCATCAACATGTTTTTTTTTGTTGTTGTTTTGTTTTGTTTTTTTGTTTTTTTTAGAAATAATGATCACATGGTCATGTGATCATGTGTGATGCAAACATCTGGGGTGCTTTGTTCTCTGAAACCTGAACTGAACAAGGACTACGACAGTCAAACCTTGCTGTTGACATGAGCATTAGTTACACTATCCAGCCCCGTCCACAAGTATTGGTTTTAAATGTATGTGCTGTTTTTGGTGATTGAGGGTGGAGATTTTTGAGAGCTCTGTTTACAATGTTTCCATATGGACGAGCAAAACACAAAAACACTGACATCATGATGTTATTTGCACATGCAAAATGTCCTGTGCTGAAAAAAATGGCAAAAACCGTCCTTTTCTGCCTGATCGGGAGTGTGTGGGTGATTCAGAGACAGTGCCCCCAGCCTCAAACCCTTGATTTTTTGCTTTTGTCCTGGTACAAATCATGTCTCTAAGTTTGTGTATGGGACAAAGTGGGTGCCTGATGTTTCTCAGTTCAAGGTTATTTTAAGCCGATGTTCCTGGTTAATCCATAGACTTTCACAGGGATTCTTCTTCTTCCTCTGGTTCAGCTCATTTCAAAAAACATATGATTCTGCAAAGCAAAAAGACCGTAGTTTGATTTAATGTTCACACAGGATTCTAAAATCATGCTGCATTTGGATCTGTTAAAGAGGAGGAACTCACCAGGAGAAACGTAGCAGCAAGCAGCAGCACTTTGGTGTTTACACACAAGCTCTGAGGGACTGAGATTGAGGGAGATGAAAAAGGAGTCAGGACTAGCAACTGACATTAACTAGAAATGTATGAACCATCCAGGATTTTTTTTGTGTGTGTGTGTGTAATATAATTTTATAGCATTCCTGATGGTATGAATCACAAAAACCAATATATTTACATGTATCTCCCTATTAAGCCAACACACCTAGGCTGAAGTCCTAAGCAGTGTTTCAGTCTGGACTGTGGGGAAATACGGGCCAGCCATTTAGAACAGAGTGTATTTACAAATGTCAGACTGAAGGACAGTAACTGAATCCTCCAGTTCAATTCTATGAGATAAAGATTGTGTGGAAAACAGTCAAGACTTTCCAGACAAGACACAAATATACGGGAACCTTGGTGGGTCAAAAATAAAAATCAAAAAACATGTAGGATATGGGCCCTGTAAAAAAAAATGCTGGCTTGCAGCATTCATCAACAAGTTAGAATACAGTCTGGATAGCATACTTATCTTAAATACTGTGGATCTGTAAATTGTGTTTATTTTTATAGTTTTATTTTTTTTTTTTTATTGGGTTTATAGATCTGACTGGGCAGTTATAGGGAATTAAGCATCTGGATAATTTCCTTAGATTCCCAAAATGTCAGCGTCATACAACAGTATAACAACAACAACACAGTGCTGGATTCATTTCTGTGAGGCCAGTTGAAACATTACTGAGCGTTCTGGATTAAGCTTCATTTACATTTATGGCATTTAGCAGACGCTCTTATCCAGAGCGACTTACAAGGTTACTTGTATTACAGAGGGTGGGTCAGTGTAGTGTTAGGAGTCTTGCCCAAGGACTCTTATTGGTGTAGCGCAGCACAGTCACCCAGACCAGGAATCGGACCCCAGTCTCCCACATGATGTGGTAGCTCAGTGGCAGGTAATGGTGTTATCTGTTGCGCCACACCAACCATTACAATAATCCTGTGTCAGACTGAGAATTATTATGGTTAAACTTACTGTCCAAGCCAAAATGTTCATGGTCCATGTTACACTCCTCATTATAGCCTGGCCACTTTTTCCATACTGTTCCAATGTGCTCACCAATCATGGAGACAACCTAAGGAGGAACAGACAGTATAATGGAACTAGGTTTTATGGTCAGGTGAGACAAAAATTTAGATTTTTGGTCAGTTAAAAGTGCTATGTGTACGGAAAAGCTAACATTCCTCAGCAAACACAGTCGCAACAGTGAAGTATGGTGGAGGCAATAAGTGGGATGGACAGATGGATGGATGTATGGTTCAAAATACGGAAAGACACTGCAATATAACCTGCTTCAGGCTGCTAAGAACTAAAGCTTGGGAGAAACTTTACCCTTTTTCAGGACAATTAGCCAGCTTGAACAAGCGGGAACAAATCTGCCAGAAAGAGGGCTTCCCAAACCGCGTCCATAGCTGAAGGTGTGGAATACTTACGCAAGCAGTATTTTTCTGTAATTGTTTTTATTATTATTTTAAAGATCTGCTGACAATTAATTTTGCCTTAAGATTTTACCTTAAGAGCAAAATGTTTTACACTATAGTGGTGTTACTATTACTACATGCCTGAAGCCCCTCAACCTAAATCTAACGTCCTATGAATTTCATCTCCACCTTGCTCATGTGACTGCTGCAAAGGGTGTGTCCCAATTGCATACTAATACTAATACTATGTAGATTTTGAGTATTACGTATGTAGGATAGATAAAGATGACAAAGTTGAGTCTACTCAATTATCCACGATACACACTCAGAACCAAGCACTTCCTACCAGAATGCAGAAGCCACCTGAACTCCAGCCCAATGTCCTCTAAATTCTCCCCCCTCTTGCAGCCTTCTCCCAAGCCATCATAAGCTGAAGGCATGGTCCGCACTATCAAAACTTTCTGGAACTTTCTGGAACGATCTGCGTTGTGTGTTATTCAGATAAATCCAAACTTCTACGGGGATTTACTTTACCAAGGGATTTTACATTTGTTCAGTGAATTGACTCAATTGTCCCAATTGACTCAATTGAATGGATGTACTTGAGGCACTTTTTGCCCTTGTGGTCTAGAGGCCTTTGGGCCTGCATCTAAAGGAGCAAGGTTGGACATCTCTATTGGGCTATCCCCACTAAAAGGAAAAGAAAAAACATTGGTGAGAAAATAGAGGCGAAGTGCATTAGTTTGGCTTGAAGGAGCCTCACCTGAAACTCCTGGTCTGCAAGGCAACGATTTGGACAACATGAGCCTTGTATCCGTATGGAGGAAGAGCCTGTAGAGTCACACACCTCAAAGTATGGTGTAAACATACTCCACCTGACAGATAGAGGAAGACATGTTCTAGCCATGTGCAGCAGATATTTTACTACACAGTGCAACATTTGTACGAAGCAACAGTAAGTAAACTACGTAGACATATTAAATATAGTTATATTTATATAATATTATAAAGTTGTGTTACAGTAGTCATATGACCGTATGTTACGTTACGCACTAACATATATATATATATATACCAGAGTTCAAGCAAAAACTGTAGGAGTGACCAAATCTTACAGTCTTAAAAAGAAAGAATGCACTGAGAAGTGTAGTAACTACACAAGACAACTAAAGTAGATGATCACAGAATTCTTACATTGGTAAAGAAAACCCCTATTCAAAATCGAAACAAGTCTAGAACACTCTGAAGAAGGTAGGCCCGATTCTTTTCAAAGCCTACAATCAAGAGACACCATAATGAAAGTGAATACAGAGGATGTACTTCATGATGCAAACCACTGGTAACACTTAGGGACGGAAAACTCAAATCTTAAAAAGTCCAGTTCTGCAACAGGATGTTTTGGACAGATGAAACCAAGATTAACTCCAGTACGAAAAAGAAGAGTTTGTGATCTGAAACAATACCACGTCAACTGTCAAACATGTTGGCGGCACTGCTATTGCATTGACATGTATGGTTGGTGATGGAACAGGGTCACTGGTGTATATTGATGATGTGACTGCTGATAAAAGTAGCTGGGTGAATTCTGATGTGTGTACAGCTCGACTTTTTGCTCAGATTCAGTCAAATGTAGCAAAAGTGACAGGATGCTGCTTCACAGTACAGATGGATAATGACCCAAAGCACGACACAAAAGCAACTCAAGGCAAAGGAGTGGAAGTCAGTCACTGGACCTTGACCCATTTGAGCATCTCTTTACTTACTGAAGACAAAGCTGAAAGCATAAAGACCCACAAACAAGCAGCAACTGAAGGCGGCTGTAGTAATGGTTTGACAAAGCATTTCAAGGGAGGTCCAATTACTTTAGTGAAGAGGAAGGACTAGAATTCCGGTTAATGCAATATTTATGTTAAGCCCATTGAGTTCATGCTGAAAGTCTACACCTCAATCATGTCCCGGTTGCTTTATTTCAGATGCAAAACTACAGGCAAAATTACAAACAAATCTGTCACTGACCAAATACTTATGGACCTGGATATAGAACTGTTTTTTGGCTCTTAAATTACTCGCAGACGAGATAAAGACAACATCTAAATGTTGCTGCTCTGGTGTCCTGAACTGAAGGTTATGTTGCTGTTTTTATTTGCCAGAGTTAAAAAGATCACTTCGTGTTTAATTGCATCTCCACAGTTAGCCAGAGAGAGGAGGAGAAAGAGAGTGAGAGCTATATGATGACGCAGAAATCAAGTTCACAAAGACGACCTTATCTGATCTCACAGAATGGCTGGCACTGGAAGAAAGAGGAGAAATGAGGGAGAGAGGGAGAGGGAGACAAAACGGGTTGGCAGATGAACGAGAAGAAAAGAGGGTTTTGTCCGTGATGGCACTCTCACTGGAGCAATGGGGGCTGTTTTAAAATGGCTAGAGACTGAGAGTGATGTAACATGGGGTGAGCAGAAGATCAACAATACAAAGATATTAACACCTCCTCCCTCTTACACAGCTAGAATGTGTCCACTGGAGTAGCCATAATTTCATTTTAAGGTGGGTGGGCTAGCAAACGTTGTAACCCAAGAGGCATGTCAATAGTGAGGATGATGTTATCTCTGCGTGATTCCACAACTGACAGTGGTTGAAATTAATATCCAGGGCTGAGGGTAACAGTTTTGTAGCATAGCATTACACACCAAATATGGCTGATATAGCATCTGTGCCAGTGGAATATGGGGAAATTTAAGGGAACATGTGGAAAAACTCACTTTCCTATGAAACATTAGCATTTCACCACACACCATCTCAGACATCCCACATTTCTTAAAATTTCCGGGAGTGTCCCACATTTTGAAAGCGGCTCCTTGATACCTGCAAATTATATACACAATGGCTGTGACTGAAATGCATCCCTGCTCCCTTATTAGTATTGCACTATATAGGGAGATTACTAAGTAGCACTAGATAACTATCACTTTGCTTATCACTAGCAAACTTTGTCTGCTCCATTTTGGTCCTCTGTCTGAGACTCACAATGCATTTTGGTCCACATTCAGCCGATGTAGTGAGCTACGAGTGCATTGAGGAGATTGTAGTATGTAGCACCCTTAAAACCACGTTTTGAATTTTACTTCACAATTCGGACACTCATTAGATATTCATTAGTGCCCTAAAATATGAACAGGGAGCCATGCTGTCACAGCCATATCTTTTTTTTCCAAGAGAGACAGACAGTATGTCAACCTGTGGGATTCTCCTTTAGAATCCTTTAGAAGAGCACATCTTAGGTTAGACAAGTGAACTCTTAGTGAGTCCAGATCTGACCACTTGCAGTTTTAGCTTATATGGCCTCCTTGACTAACCCCCAAATCAGCACCCACCACCCTCTCATCGTTGGATTATACATTTGGAGAAAAAAAAAAGAAAAAAAAAACGTTTTTGGCAATAAAATGGAAGTTAACCAAACATGCATTATCATGATGTGTAAAATTATATTATATTACAAGCACATTATTTGTAATAGCATAGCAAGTGACTTACCAACATAGACTCAGCCTTTTCATCATACCAGGGTTGCAGCAGCATACTATTGTTAGATACAGTGTATCACAAAAGTGAGTACACCCCTCACATTTCTGCAGATATTTAAGTATATATTTTCATGGGACAACACTGACAAAACGACAATTTGACACAATGAAAAGTAGCCTGTGTGCAGCTTATATAACAGTGTAAATTTATTCTTCCCTCAAAATAACTCAATATACAGCCATTAATGTCTAAACCACTGGCAACAAAATGGAGTACACCCCTAAGAGACTGCACCCCTAAATGTCCAAATTGAGCACTGCTTGTCATTTTTCCTCCAAAATGTCATGTGACTCGTTAGTGTTACTAGGTCTCAGGTGTGCATAGGGAGCAGGTGTGTTCAATTTTGTAGTACAGCTCTCAAACTCTCTCATACTGGTCACTGAAAGTTCCAACATGGCACCTCATGGCAAACAACACCCTGAAACAGCAGCACAGTGGCCAAGATCATCCAGCGTTTTGAAAGAGCAGGGTCCACTCAGAACAGACCTCGTGTTGGTCGTCCAATAAAGATGTGTGCACGTGCTCAGCGTCACATCCAAATGCTGTCTTTGAAAGATAGGCGCAGAACTGCTGTCAGCATTGCTGCAGAGATTAAAGAGGTAGGGGGGTCAGCCTGTCAGTGCTCAGACCATATGCCGCACACTACATCAAATTGGTCTGCATGGCTGTCACCCCAGAAGGAAGCCTCTTCTGAAGTCTGTCCTCAAGAAAGCCCGCAAACAGTTTGCTGAAGACATGTCAACAAAGGACATGGATTACTGGAACCATGTCCTATGGTCTGATGAGACCAAGATTAATTTGTATGGTTCAGATGGTCTCAAGCATGTGTGGCAGCAATTAAGTGAGGAGTACAAAGATAAGTGTGTCATGCCTACAGTCAAGCATGGTGGTGGGAATGCTATGGTCTGGGACTGCATGAGTGCAGCAGGTGTTGGGAAATTACATTTCATTAAGGAACACGTGAACTCCCATATGTACTATGAAATACTGAAGCAGAGCATGATCCCCTCCCTCCGGAAACTGGGTCGCAGGGCAGTGTTCCAGCATGATAATGACTCCAAACACACCTCTAAGATAACCGCTGCTTTATTGAAGAGGATGAGGGTAAAGGTGATGGACTGGCCAAGCATGTCTCCAGACCTAAATCCAATAGAACATCTTTGGGGCATCCTCAAGCGGAAGGGAGAGGAGCGCAAAGTCTTGAATATCTGCCAGCTCCGTGATGTCATCATGGAGGAGTAGAAAAGCATTCCAGTGGCAACCTGTGAAGCTCTGGTAAACTCCATACCCAGGAGAGTTAAGGCAGTTCTGGAAAATAATGGTGGCAAGACAAAATATTGACACTTCAGGTGGTCCAGCAGAATAAGGCCCTGTCACTATGACCAGAGGATTGCTAGTTCAAATCATGGTCATGCTGCTAGCCATTGGCAGCTGGGCCCAGAGAGAGCACATTTCACATTGCTCTCTTCAGTGTGGGTAGATGGCACTTTCTCCCACATCACTCCAGTGCGAAGCTGGCGTTGGCTGGCCAATACTTTAGAGCTGTTGGTTGCCCGGTTATGTTGCATCAGTGGCAGCTTGGAAAAATGGTTCCGGCTGGTTATGCACGTGACAGAGGATGGCTTGGGTAATTGGTGATCCAAATGAGTAAAAATAAAACATAAATTTACATTTAAACTACTCTTTAAAAAACCTATGACAATTGATATAGACGCAAAACCTATTGCAAAACTTTGATACATCAAGACATACATCACCACTATGCAGTATATGTGTTTGTACTTTAGACCGGACAAAATTTGCAAGCATGGAGCAAAAGTTGACACATTGATGAATCTTAATAGGTCCACTGTCCAGTTATTCACTGTCATGAGACACTTAAAGTTATCTGCCAAGCAAGATGTCCTGTTTTGTGAGACTGCCTTCTGGTGGGTCTTGAGTCTTTGACCACCTAGTTCAGCTCAGCAGGTAATTTCCTAAAACTGAGTGTGGTATAGTGTGGAAACCCAGCAGACTGATGTTTGGATGAAGCTGTCTACTGGCCAATAAGGGGAAGTGGGGGTGTATTGGGGTTACCTCTGGTGAACGGTGCCAATGAGCTCCCTCTGGGCTGTGTACGCTCTTATTTCCATCAGGCAGCATCCAAAGCAGCACGACTCAGCCCGCAGGGGTCTTTCAAACTGGAAGATGTGCTGGCGGTCCTGGTTGAAACCCTGGAGAGAGCAAGAGCGAGCAGGCCCACAGCACTGCACACACACACATGAGGTCTCTGGGAGAGGGAGAGAGAGGATTATTGTTGTTTCATAATCAGCACCATTTTACACACACTGTATCAAAGAGCTTTCCAACTTTATTTTCTGATTGACTTTTTATTCTGTTTCTGAGCCCTGATAGTCAGTCACTAAGCTGAAAAGGTAGATTACCACACAGAACCTTGCCAATATGACCTTTAATATATAAAGTACTACTAATTTCCACATTAAAAACATTCATCTTAAACCTTTTATTCCTAATTTGTATCAGTGTAGCTCCCTCTGATGCCACCTCCCCTTATAACCAAGTATGACAGCCCAGCCAACATGCTCATGTGGGACTCACATGGGTAGAAAGTGGGCTAGAAGGTTCAAGATAGCCATAGACTCTGACTGGGTTTGTACATACCTTTTTACTGGGACCCAGTTTGGCTTTTCCAATTGGTCCCATCATTACAACTCACATTTACCCCTCATGCTTCCTAATCCAGACCCCATATGCAGTGTAAAACCCAGATGAGGCCCATGTTTAACCCCTGCTGGTCCCATCACTGACCCTGGTGGGCATCCATATGTATGGACAAACATGGAACCTGTGGACAAAACTTTCTGGTTTCCAGTCGGTCTACCCACACAGTGCCTTTCCGCACTACTTCTATCTGTGTGTTTCTAGTGCGCCATCCAGATATTAACAGTACACCAAATCCTGTTTCATTGGACAGAGTGACCTTCTACCTGCACTGAAAGTGGCTGGTACACTATGTTGTACATTGGTCTTCAATGAGCTTTTGACATCGCTTCCTGTAATTACCTTCCACAGCCACAAACAGCTGCTCTCTGGTTTCTGTAGAGATGCTGTAGGTTCTGCGGGCTATGCACCGGGGGCCTAAAAAGAGAAGTAACAGCAGTGAGGGGCTCTGAGTGGTCCAGCAGACTAAGGCACTACCACTATGAACCGAGAATTGTTGGTTTGAATTCTGGGTAATGCTGCCTGCCATCAGCAGCCGGAGCCAGAGAGAGCACAATTGGCCTTGCGGTCACCGGATGGGTAAATGGATCTCTCTCTCCCCACATTAGTCCAGTGTGATGCTGCTAGCCAAGCATGTTGGTTGCATGGTGACGCTGCATCACCAACAGTTCAAAAATAGGCGGTTGCTGGGTGCATATGTGCGGGAGGACTAAATGGCCTCCTAACACTCATATGCAGCCGACAGAAATAGGGTGATAGAAAAGGTCCAAATGTGGGTGCAGAAAATTAGCTCCCCTTTGCCCATGGGGGCATGTTTTATACACTTACTATAACGCAGTAAGCCTCCTTTGCTTTCAGATGTATCTTGCATCTCTTACCTTGGAGCTCAGGTATGGCAGTGATTTGCAGCTGTCTGACTGTTCTCAGAACAGCAAGACCAGCTGGTAATCCTGCAGCGATCCACTGCTCCGCTTTATCCACACTGTTCATCTCTGTGCCTGATACCTGGACCCTTCCACCATCACTGGACCCGGCACTCGGGGAGGTGTATGCAGGGTGGTCAGGGAAGGGGCCATATCTGTGGTTAGGTGGGGTTGTAAGTTCCTGAGGGCTTGTGGAGGGTCTCCACCTCCTGCTAAAAGCCCTGAACAGCATCTCGATGTGCTTCTCTCTCTCCAGGCCGAATGGCAGAGGCTGAGCTGTTACAGTGGACATAGTCTGTAATATAAAGAAAAGTATGTACATGATACATGTACTGTATAATAAATGTATTATTATTTATTATGATTATTGTCATATGGTTTTACATTTCATTCATCATCACAGTGAGGTTTAGCAGACTTCAATTAAGGCCCACATTAAGACCCACATTTATACACTATATGGGCTATAAAGTATCAGGACGCCTGTTCATTCATCATTTCTTCTGAAATAAAGGGTATTAAAAATAGTTCATCCTGCTTATGTTGGAAGGCTTTCTACTAGATTTTAGGGCATGGTTAAGAGGATTTGATTGCATTCAGGAGCATTAGTGAGAGCATTAGTGAGGTCAGGATGTTGGATGATCACCACCCCACCTCATCCCTAACTCCCCAGCTCATCCCAAAAGTACTGGGGGTCTTTATACCTCTCTCTAGTCCATGCCTGGCATTAGGCTTGGTGCCAATAGGTTCATGTTTATCTGCTCCAGAGAGTCCTATTCTAATGCCAGAACTTCTCTACAGGGACTAGACAAGCTGTGTGTGTGTGCATTTGCATATCTGTGAAGGCAATGTGTGCATCCTAAAATAACTAAATCCATTCATTAGGTGGGGTGTCCACAAACATTTGGACATATAGTGTATATTTATGTTTATGGTTATAGCACATTACATCAGACTTCAGGAATTGGATTTAGACATCTTTACCTTTGAAATTATTCATGTAGAGTGGGGAAAAAAAGTATTTAGTCAGTCACCAATTGTGCAAGTTCTCCCATTTAAAAAGATGAGAGAGGCCTGTAATTAACATCATAGGTAGACCTCAACTATGAGAGACAAAATGAGAAAGAAATTCTGAAAATCACATTGTCTGATTTTTAAAGAATTTATTTGCAAATAATGGTGGAAAATAAGTATTTGGTCACCTACAAACAAGCAAGATTTCTGGCTGTCACAGACCTGTAACTTCTTCTTTAAGAGGCTTCTCTTTCCTCCACTCATTACCTGTATTAATGGCACCTGTTTGAACTTATTAACAGTATAAAAGACACCTGCCCACAACCTCAAACAGTCACACTCCAAACTCCACTATGATGAAGACCAAAGAGCTGTCGAAGGACACCAGAAATAAAATTGTAGACCTGCACCAGGCTGGGAAGACTGAATCTGCAATAGGCAAGCAGCTTGGTGTGAAGAAATCTACTGTGGAAGCTATAATCAGAAAATGGGAGATCTACAAGACCACTGTTAACCTCCCTCGATCAGGGGCTCCACGCAAGATCTCAGCCCGTGGGGTCAAAATGATCACAAGAACAGTGAGCAAAAATCCCAGAACCACACGGGGGACCTAGTGAATGACCTGCAGAAAGCTGGGACCAACGTTACAAAGGCTACCGTCAGTAACACACTACACCGCCAGGGACTCAGATCTTGCAGTGCCAGACGTGTTCCCCTGCTTAAGCCAGTACATATCCGGGCGCGTCTGAAGTTTGCTAGGGAGCATTTGGATATTCCGGAAGAGTATTGGGAGAATGTCTTATGGTCAGATGAAACCAAAGTAGAACTGTTTGGTACAAACACAACTCGTTGTGTTTGGAGGAGAGTGAATGCTGAGTTGCATCCAAAGAACACCATACCAACTGTGAAGCATGGGGGTGGCAACATCATGCTTTGGGGCTGTTTCTCTGCAAAGGGACTAGGACGACTGGTCCGTGTACATGAAAGAATGAATGGGGCCATGTATTGTGAGATTTTGAGTGCAAACCTCCTTCCATCAGCAAGGGCATTGAAGATGAAACGTGGCTGGGTCTTTCAGCATGACAATGATCCTTAACACTGCCAGGGCAACAAAGGAGTGGCTTCGTAAGAAGCATTTCAAGGTCCTGGAGTGGCCTAGCCAGTCTCCAGATCTCAACCCCATAGAAAACCTGGTTGAATGTGTGCTGATCATCATCTTAAAAACATTTGGTCCAAATGCTCGCATGACCATATTTTGTTTTTAAAAAAGAGAACACTGGGGACACACAAGTATCCATCCAAGTTAAAATGTCATGGCTGGGGGGGTTCAAGTAGGTCTAAAGTGTAGGACCATGGCAGTGTGTATGTGTGAGGGTGGAAATACCTCTTAAGCCAAGCAACTACAGTAACCTATATTAATGTACATTAATATGGAAACTTATGGAAATTTAATAAGACCAATAAATAGCCTTACTAGCCTATATGACCAAATCATCTACTGTCAATTCAAGATACCACTAAGGCCTACTTGAAAACCCCCAGCCACGACATCCTAACAATGGTGAAACCTATGTGTCCCCTGTGTCCTCATTTTTAAAAACAAAATATGGTCACCCTAGCTTTTGCATACAATATTTTTAAGATGATGATCAGCACACATTCAACCAGGTCTGAAATGTGAGAGTTTAAAATAAATACATAAATGTATTATTATTTATTATTATCTTCATGGTGTGTCCAAACTTTTGACTGATAAGAACTGTTTCTGTGTGTGGGTAATTTTACCCCAAGAGTCAAAGTGAAAAAAAAGTCTTTTACCAGCTTCATCATGAAGAAATCAACATTTGAGTTAAACAGCTGAAGGTCTTACGTCCTGGCTTCTCCTCGGCTGCTTCTAGGCTTGGTTTTGGCTCCACCTCTGCTTTTTCTTGGTTTCTCCTCGGTTGCTCCTTGACTCCTTGAGCTGCACCTCAGCTTCTTCTCATCTGCCTCTCGGCTTCTTCTCAGCGTCTCCTTGGTTGCTCATCAGCTTCTTGGTTTCTCCTTGGCTTCCCCTTGGCTTCGCCTCTGGCTGATGTAAAAGTCTCAGCTGCTACAGAGTGAATTAGTGGATGTGGGAAGTGGTGAAACACATGCAGATCTGGGAAAGCTCTTTTTGTTGATGGTGGGGTATCCAGGCAATCCCTAAAGACTGCAGTACAACGTACTGAGTGAGTGTTTGAATGTTTGTGTGTGTGACTCCATCCTCTCCTTTCCCCCTCCAGTCCAGGATCTGTTCTTTGTGGGACCCCACTCAGGCATGTAATTTACATCCTGCTCCTGAGTCTCAGTGCTTGCACACACACACACACACTTAAAACACAGAGATTCTTTGCATGTGGACACTATACCAGTAGCTGGGCTACTGTGCTAAAACATCTACATTTTATTCATTTTACTGTGTGTGTAAAGCCACAAATATAAACATTATATTACCCTGTAAAGCTGGTCCTTATGAGCGATGTCTGCATCAGCATCCATGGACACACCATATGTCCAAACGTTTGTGGACACCCCTTCTAATGAATGCATTTAGCTACTTTAAGTTGCACCCATCGCTGACACAGATGTGCAAATACACACACAGCTTGTCTAGTGTCTCTACAGAATTACTGTCAATAGAATAGGACTCTCTATACAGATAAATTCAGCCCCCCTCAGCATTGAGCTGTGAAACAGTGGAGCTGTGTTCTCTGGAATGATGATGCTCCATCCAGCATTTTTGGGATGAGTTGGGGAGTTGGGGATGGGGTGGGGTGGTGATCATTCATCATTGTTGCTGAATGCAATCAACTCCTAACAGCAATGCTCCAAAATCCAGAAAGCCTGGACTTTCACTGGACAGCAGGATAAACAACAAAGGCAGGATAAACTCTTTTTAATATCCTTGATCCTTGAAACAATGAATGAGCAGGTGTCCCAATAGTTTTTTCCCCCATATAGTGTAAATAGTGTATATGTGAAAGAAAAATATTGAATATTAAAGTTCAGCATCAGGGACGGAAACTAGTAAAATAACTGTACTTTCTTATGAAGCTTACAGTCTTATGCAAAAGTTTGGGTGCCCCTGGTCAAATTACATGTGTTTTTGATTTTCTATGCAAAAATAAGGTCACATCCTCTAGAGAACACATTTCTGCAAAATCTAAGGCACAATTACTAAAGACTAAAAGTCTTTATTATAATAATTATTTTAATATGTTAAATTGAGAAAATAAATTGTTTCTAAAATGTGCAGAAAAGGATTTTCTTTCATTCAATTTCACAATGTGAATGAACAAAATGTGTAGTTTGACCAGGGGCCCTGTGTCCCTGTATCAGTGCTTGGTTTGACCAACACCACAGACAAATCATCTTTTAGAAGAGGTTTATGCTTATTTATTATTATTATTAAGCATGAAAAGCCTAAAAAAAGTTCATTTCAAAAACAAACACACCATCTGCCTCATATTGACTGTAACTAAGATACAGACAGACATGATCAATTGTAATAAGTGCAGAATGGCTTAATTGGAAAAAAAAGCAACAAGCTCCAACAATCCTACATTACAAACAAGTTACAAAATTGCAAGAATGAGTCCAATTCCTTAAACACGGGTAAACAAGGGTACTTCAGTTCAGTCACAATACGGTGATGTGTGATGGCCTCTCACCACATGAACCACCCTGGGCGCTCCAAGCCACCAGGGGGCCCCATAAGCATGTAGTATTTACTTAGTTTACTTCTTATTGTATCTTTTTTCTGACCGCTTTCACAAGTATCTCCGAAATGGTAACTTTACAGGAAAAAACCTTCTTAACCTTCTTATCATATATGATAAGGATGGATGGGGCCCCCAAATGAGATGTCCCCTGACTGTTCAGAAACAGCCATTTTGAGGGAGTTGAACTGACCACTGCTGTCCGATTCACTGTGGTCAGACAGAGCTCAGATATGCCTCCATATATGCCTCTACATGGCCTGGTCAAAGTCAGCCCGTGACGTTCACGAGGGACATTTCAGGCAGGTATTTTTTGGGATCGCCAGGGAAGGGCACAGACGGAGCTTGGTTGAAATGGCCCATGAGGAAGATTCCAATGGTCCCCAGAGCAAACAGCATTGCCATGGTGATGAAGCAGAGCCGGTCAATCACCCTGGCAACCAGGACCCACTCCTCATTCTCCTGCAGAGAGAGCAAAGCCGGATGATTCACAGTGTAAACATCCTTTAAAGACCTCAACAAATCCACAGGTTTCCTGATCCACAATCCAAACATCAGCAGATCAGACATGACTTTTAAAAGGCATGAGCTGTGCTGAAAACCGTGCCCTGTTCACTATCCCCTGCATGTGAAAATCCAGATCACTGTATAAAGCACTATCATAGATGGATTCCATAAGGTAGGGAACAATTTCGGGCACCTCATTATGTGTGTGAGCTGATTGCTGTGTGCATCGCTTAAACAGGCTGAATGTCGGCCTTCCTTAGAGAAGCTACGTGTGCATCTTCAAACCAAACAATGGGATGGATTATGGGTACTCCATGTCTGGTTAGTGTACATCATTTGTGCATTATATATTGTGAGGCATTGTGGGATTGTTACAGTGCACTGATAATTTGCCACTCTGTTTTCAGACACCACTACAAAGTGGCAGAACCCCAAAGTAGTGCACTATATAATGAACAGGGCACAGTTATGGACAGTTTATTTCTACATTACTGTTTTATAATGATAAAAAAAGAAGAGCCTGAAGTAAAGGTAGTAGATACAGGTGCATCTCAAAGAATTTCAAAAAGGTAAACTGTCTGAACATACTTGTGAAAAGCTGGACACAATAAGTCTAATTTCTTTAGATGCAGCTGTAGTAACACACTTTGGCAAGTAACAGCTTGCTGTTTGAAGCAGCTAAGAGTTTTTTTGTTCTTGTTTAAAGAATGTTTGCCCTTTTTTCTTGCAGACAGCTTCAGGCTCTATGAGATTACTTCAGGCTCTATGAGATTATTCTTGCTGCACTGCTCTTCTGAGGTCTATCCACAGATTTTCAGCTTATACTTCTTGAGAAAGTCTATTGTGTATTTTCAGTTGTGTGTAGGATACTTTTCCTGCTGTGGAAGCCACCCTCGCTTCATCTTCAGCTTCCTTTTACAGACTGTGAGATGTTTGCTTTCAGAATTTGCTGCTATTTAACTGAATCCATTGTTTCTTTCTGAACAAATTGACTGTAATTCTGTTGAGTTGAAATGTATGATTATATTTGCTGACTGGAACCTTTAATATTAAAGTAATATCCAGAGATCAAGATTATTTATACTTTGTATGTATTCAATAATTGTATGTATTATACTTTATAATTTTTATTGCAGTTCTGCTTTACTGGAATGTTGTGTGCTGCTTGTGTCTGCACTCACGCTCTGGAAGTCATTGTGCCGTTTGGTGCTCTCAGCAATGTGTTTGCAGGACGCTACACACTGCTGCACCTCTGGTGAAGCCATGGCCAGACTGGAGCTCAGATCCTGCACCGTGTCTCCCTCTAGGCTGGTCTCTGGGGGTCAAAAAGTACACTTTATGTCCAAAAGTATACAGATACCCCTAGTTAGAATATCAATGAGTTCAAATACTTTAATGTGCACCCTCTGCTGCCACTGCAAAAACACAGTTTGTATAATCTCAATAAAACAGCATTATTAGTAAAATGGGATGTTCTAGAGTAGCTGCACATCAGCCACAAAAGCCATCAGGTCACCATGTCTAATAGCAAGCATCAGCATTAGACTGTGAAGCATTGGTAGAGCCCCATCCAATACCTTGAAGGGTGTACAAGTTATTGGAGAGTGTTTTTATGTTTTCTGCGGCCATCTGCCAGCGTATTACTGTAACTGTTTTACTTGATTTTAAATTCTTTACATTTATTTATTTTTGTTTACTTATTATTTATATTCTTATGCTTATTATTTAATTCTAGTACTATTATTTTAGTCATTTTGGTTAGTTTTGCCTTATTTTAGCTTCCTTGTCTAGTTTCCAATCTTACTATAGTATTTTAAAATGTATAATGTCCTTTGGGTGTTTTAAAATCTTACTTAGACCTATTTATTTTAACATAAATTTAAATTTTACATTTTCTACCTTAATTTAATTTTTGTCATTTTGGCTTATTCATTCCCTTTTCATCTTTATTTGTGTTTTATTTTAGCTCTCTTGCTAATTAAAGTATTAAATTAAATGATATTTGATCTTTCATATAAGTTATGCAATTTTTTTCTTTTTTAATGTTTTTAATTTGCTTTAATTTTTATTTACCTCCATATTTTTAGGTTAGGTTGATTCAACTTTTTTCATTTGTATCATGTTGTACATGCCTGGCTACACAAAAATTTGCGTCACATTTAATGTGCTTCCAAATGAATAAAGGTTGACTGATTGAAATACCATGGTATGCATGATTGTTATGTGTGTGTGTGTGTGGGGGGGGGGGGTGAATATGAGGGCATTTCCAAGAAAGTAATCAACATTTAAATTATTCATCATTCATTATTCAAATTACATTTATTAGTAAAAATTACAAACTTTAAATTCACAAATTCAAGTTCAAATTTTCTTCCCAATTTGGATCGCCAATTACTCAACCCATACCTATCATGCACAATGCTCCCGACACTGGGAGGGTGAACACTGACACACAGATGTGCACTGCACTGGAATGATGTGGGGAGAAAGTGCCATCTGCCCACCCTGAAGAGAGCAGGACCAGTTCTGCTCTCTCTGGGCCGGGCTGCCGATGGCTAGCAGCATAACCAGAATTCAACTAATCCTCAGATATGACCCATTTAAATAGCTCAATACTAACTAATTTAATAAGCGTTTTTTAATGACTATGGCAGTCTCATTATTATTCAACCCCCTCATGACATGCAAGGTACATAGCTTGGTGAAATGCCTTAGGCATAATTTGCTATGACGATGCTATGGTATGTTGATAAGGTGTGCTGTGTGTGTGTGTGTGTGTGTGTGTGTGTGTGTGTGTGTGTGTGTGTGTGTGTGTGTAAAGCTCACTGATCTTCTCCAGAGCACTCCTCATCAGCCCATCTCTCTCCTTCAGCTTGCTGAACATCAACTCGGAGCGTGCCGTCTTCAGCACATATTCATCCGCCTTCACAATTAACCCCAGAGAGCTGCGTCTCCTCATAGGAAGAGTGGATCCATTCACAGTGCCGTTTACTTCATCATGTGGAGTCCAGCGCTGCATCCTCATCCTCAGCATGCGTGGAAGAATGTTAAGCAGCACCTGAGGAGCACCACGAAGAAGAATTAGCCTCCGCTGTTACTTCACTGCAGCAGAGATTCCCAAAAACTATAATGGTGTATATGAGTGTGTGTGTGTGTGTGTGTGTGTGTGTGTGTGTGTGTGTGTGATTACCTTCCTGACTTTATCATTCATAGGGTGTGTGTTGGGAGTTCGCAGAGAGACATTTAAAACCACCACACAGTTCATCACTGTGATCATTGTCACTGACATCACAAATATCAGATACCTGAGCAAACCGAGGACAAGAAGACATGCAGTTCATCAGCACATACCCTACCACACAGCCTGAAGAAGAAGAGTGAGGTTTGGAGCTCACACAGAAAAGCATGACAGTTAAAGAAGTGTAATCTGCTTACTTCCCAATCAGCGGCACAGCCTGCGAGGTTTCTGGGACTTTCTTGGCGATGAGGATAAGAAAGACAGTCTGCGCCAACAGGATAATGATGGACATGGTACACTTCTGACCTCCAGCTAATCACACACATACAAACACACACAATCAATCCAATCAGTGGAGCTTAAAGAATCAATAATAATCAAAACACAGATGGAGCTACATCAATTTAATAATACAGTTCATGTATCAGCACCTTCACTTCCATTATGATTGTGAAGAAAATGATAAACATCAAATTTAATTACATTTTTTTAGCACATAAAAAAATGTGAATAGTTTTGGTACATAGAAGAATAAGAACATTAACAACAGGGTGGCCTAAAGGTTAGAGAAGTGGGCTTGGGACTAAAATACTACTGGTTTAATTCCCTTGGCTAGGTAGGAAATGGGAGGTGTGGGGAGTGAAGGAATAGCAACTGCTTCTCTTTCAACATTCATGACTGAGGTGCTCTACACCTAACCACTAACTGCTCCCTGGGCCCACTGCTCTGGGTGTGTGTTCCATTGTGCTGTGAGGAAATGGCTGTGAAATGAGTTTCTAATTCTACTGATACACTCATTTATTATTATTATTATTATTATTATTATTATTATTATTATTTATTGTTGTTTTATTATTGTCAATATATGCTATATACACGGTATGCCCAAATGTTGGGCACCCCTTCTAACGTATGCATTCAGCTGCTTTAAGGTCCTGTTTTAACATGCATTTTGTAACCAGATAGAATCTGGATATACTTTGACCGAAGTCTATTTACATTCTGAGCACAATGAGATCAGATTGTATTTTCCTGCATAAAAAGCACAACACATTTATCATTTTCACTTTACTCCCTGTAAACAACGAAATCCTCCTGCTCCGACACTGTGACCAGTTTAGAGCAAGGGTGGGGGTCCTACAATGCCATGGAACAACATGTGGTTCTCTGTTTAAACCACAAGGGAATAAACTTTGTAATACTCTCTCATGTACCAGTAACTGAGAACTTGTGTGGATTTCAGTCTGACTAAACAGAGACGCATTTGACCACCAAGTGTAAATGCATGTGTATAAAATCTTATCAGAATACAGACTAGATACTAGTCCTATGAAGTGATCAGGTGTAAATGGGTTGCACCCATTGCTGACACAAATTACATTTTCATATGGATTAATAAAGCTGTTTGAAAAAAAGGCTCCACACACACATGAATAGATGATGTTGTGAGGGAGTCAGAGTGAATAAGGGCAGAGACCAGGAGAGTGTAATGGAAGTTATGTAGGCCAAATTTAACCTCAGGGTCAGTGCTTTAAAGATCATGATTAACATCAGACTGTGGAGAGTATACGGTTAGTGTTCGCCACTAGCTGCTATTTATGGCACATTTCTCCATTGGTTCCAGTCGAGTACAGCTAGAAAAAACACCACACAATACTAAAGTTTCCATTCGTTTGGAGCTATCAGGGCCAAACAGACAATACACAGTCTTGGACAATGGGCTTCTTAAGTACTTGAACAATGACAACTCAAACCATCTGAGAGATGAAACGGTACTTTACCTGGTTAATGGTTCATCATCATGATGGAAAACCTTTGGAAGATGGTTCTTTATCTTTTAACAAATGGTTCTATACAGTACCATAAAGGGTTCCACTACTGTTATGAGAAAAACAACCCTTTTGCTCCTTTTGAGTATATGCTGCAGAAGATTCTGAATTTAAACAAATATTAAAGAAAAACATGATAAAGGATAATGGTATTCTCTAATGAATCATTTTTGAGCCGGCCAAGTGGACATTCTTTGCTGTTCTCTCACTTGATGATGTTCCCTGACCAGTTATATTCTTAGAGACCTGAAGCCACAGCTGGTTTGTTGCACCATACTTGGTTCTAGTTCACAGGGTACTCCTATGCAGGATGTCTCTATGTGGAGTTTGCCGGGATTGGGATCAGAAGTTGTTTGAGAACCACTGCACTAGAGAAAGATTTCTTAAACTACATGAATTCCTTCAAATATTATGTTTCACTATTATATTTCCAGTCCTGCAGTAGTCACAATATAATGCTTATAACATTGACTGAATTTTGGCAGGAAATGGGTATCGATTTTATTCATTGGAAAAGACGTACATGGGTGTGAACAGTAACCTAAAGCCATCTGGAGCAGGTGTGATCAATCAGGGTCCTGGAGATCTTGCTACCATTTGAATATTAGAGGCAGATTTAGTGTTATAAAGGGAATTTTCAGGGTGGAGGATCACTTATACCAGGATTTCGGCATCCCTACTATCAATGTGCAGAATTTAAAAGATTTGTTATCTAAGAGTAAAAGAACATTTTCAGCACCCAACCTGTGTAGAAGTACACAGTTCTACATTTACATTTAAGGCATTTAGCAGATGCTCTTATCCAGAGCAACTTACAAAAGTGCTTTGCTATTTACCCAAGGATAACCTCAGCTAAGTTTAGACACTACTAAACACAAGTCAATAAGGTGACCACAAGTATTCTCGGAAGAGGTGGGTCTTCAGTCTGGGTTTGAAAACAGCGAGCGACTCTGCTGTTCAGACACCCAGGGGAGAAAAAAGACTGGACGCTTGTCTTCCTTTGAATTTGATGTGGGCAGCTACGGAAAGCCAGTGAAGAGAACACTGTACTAAACACTGAGTAACTTAAAGAAGTGAAGCAGAGTATCTTAGCTAGCTAGTACTATTGTTAGTGGCTACATAAAGTGTTTAGGTGGCTAGCTAACAGCATAAGAACTGATGTTTACTAACCCGGTAACTCACGTAACAAAATGAAATTAAACACAAAACTAATAATTAACCACATCTTCAACATTTTAAGCAACAGAATGTTGCATTTATTTCCTTAAAATAGCAGCTTTAAAAACATGTAAATATATATGTCTAAATAAAAATGTATAATATTTAAGTTAAATCCTTTAAAGCTACTTTACTGCGTCCATCCACATGCTTCTTTTACTTTTAGTGACGGGTCGGTATCTCTCAGCTAGTTCAGAAATGCTTGTGTGCTTTAGTGGTGGTGCAAATTCTGCTTCCTGACTGTAAGGGGAACCTAGGTACCAAAAATGCCAATTCTCGCATAATGCTGCTTTAACTGAGTGACACCAATGTCTTCGGGTGCAAAACATAGATTATTTTCCCTACACGTAAAATTGAGTAGAGCTAAGTAATTGGGAAAGCATGTATCCAAAGAAAACATATAACTGAACACACATAAATAGTTACTTTCACCTTTGGTTCTGAAAGGGTGGTAGTTACACAAAAAGTAAAACCTGGAATGTTAATGCAGGGAACGCATCCCAATGTATAGGATAGAACTACTGCAGGACTGGGATTAGGAAATACTATACTTATTCTTTTAAAGCGATGCCACTGTAATCCCTGTAATCCAGTAAAGCAGTGGACCTCAACTTCAACCTTAAGCACCCACTGCCCAGCAGACTTCAGTGTTCCCTGGGTCTAAACACAACTGGTATGACTAATGCAAAAAAGGCATCTCCTGAAGTAGTAGGGAGAGAAGAAAAAACAATGCAAATAATTCCCCTGAGAACCTTCCAAAGTTGTGTATTGAGCGCATTGAGTGCATTAGACCATGCACTTACAGCTTTGTCATGCAGTTATGCAGTCTGACCTTTAGCGGGCAGGAAGTAGACCAGCAGTCCGAGCGAAGAGAAGAGGACACAGGGCACGATGATGTTGATGACGTAGAAGAGCGGCTTCCTCTGGATGATGAGGAAGAAGATGATCTCCTGATAGTCCAGCTCATCTCGGCTGTATTGCTCATTTATCAGCTTCTTAGCTGGCCGGTGCTTTATTATCCATTCACCATTCTCTAGTCGGCCAGAGTACACAGGATGTCATTTAACCTCCTAACGCAGCAAGGCTTATGACACACTAAGGAGTATTACTCACTTATAACTACAGGGACTTCTGTACAAACTCTGCTACATAACATTGACATTGATGTTTTATGAGCACAAATGCTGCCATGGGTTGTTATTATAGATAATGTTCAGTAAAATAACAGTGTCTTAAAATAATTTCAGGTTACTGTCATGATAATACTGACACAATGTATAAATGCTTGATGTCAAGGTAGCATGGTAGTGTTACATTAATGGACATAACCTGCCAGGAAATGTAACAGCATACGACATCTGCTACAACATGTTTATGGCATGGTTATGTTAATGTTAGTTCCTTTCTGGATTGTGGGATATACTACTCCAAAAATACTACAGATATCACAGGGTATGTAAAGTCTCTTACCATTAAAAACTGTGAATGATTGAAGTGAAGTAACACTTTGTCCTGAGCTGTCATAGCTTATTATGTCCTGAACTCTAAGCATATCATTACCAGTAACTGTTGTGACAGATACTGATATGTTTGATATTAAATTGGCATGTGACATAAACTGCTGTGACATCAGGTAAAGTCTGAAGTTAAGGGTGGAAAAAGATCACATACCCGTGAAGGCCTCTGGGTCAATCTCAATCCATTCCACTATGCTGTTCTCTTCATCCGTCAGCTTCAGCTCGATCTCGTTAGCGCTGTACGTCTGAGACCTGCAACCCATTCAGTATCAGAGTAGTAGATTCTGAAGTCATTTGGTGATTGAAGCTTAATATTTCATAAATAATTTCATTTAAGTGCATACACTATATCTAGAGAACCAGTGTTAGTCTATTGGTCAATGAGGAAGTGTTTCATTATTTAACAGATCTATACCCACTCAACTTCAGACTTCTAGACAGCACTCCTCAATATAATGTTCTTATATTCATCATATCAGTTTTAACTCATAAAGTAATTCCTTAACCCTAAAAAGCACCCAGGAATGTTAACACCAGAGCACACCCACCAACAACAATCTGCAATACCAATAAACCCAAACACCAGGGTTCTGTGTGAGTATTCCCTGCTGAAAAATTCCAGTTCTAGCTGGTAGCTGGTCTGTGATGGTCAAGGTGGTTGGAAAGCTTGGAATCCAGGTGAAAACATGGACCTATGCCTGAGGCCAGTAGGTTAAGCTGTTTGACTAACTTTGTGTATGTTTTACGTTTGATGGACTACCTGGTATATCAGCTAGCTGACTGGTTTGGTTAACGTGGTCAGTCTGGTTGACTAAAGTGATCAGGCTGGTCTTACTGGTCGAACAGCATGGTCATATTGTTTGACTACCTTGGTCAGATTAACCATGCTGGTAGATTAGATAAACCCTTAAAACTCAAATGGAAAAAAGCCCTTATGCTGGTCAAAAACTAGGCTGATCAACCATCTTAACCAGCTTGAGCTGTTCAGGCCATTTCTTAGAACAAGGTTGTGGGTCTATACAAAGCTCTCAGTCATTCATTCTGGTTTTCTGAAAGCTGTCAGCAAATGTTACAGTTGCTGTTTGATAATCGGGTTGGTGTTTGCTGTATTGGGAAAGACCGTTAGGGTTAGTGTTCAGCATTGTGCGTAAGTGAGCTCCACCTGAAGACCATGCTGCAGTTCTGCCAGTCAAAGGGGAAGTAGTTCACTTTAATGGCACAGGCGCTGCGGTAGATTGCTGGAGGCAGCCAGTAGACCAATCCATCTGGGTCTACCAGAGCGTTGGTATAGAGCGTGATCTCAAAATGCCCATCGACACTGCACTCGTTCACACACAGGAGAGAGATTTTCATTATTATTCTTGATTTTCTAATCATTGCTCGTTCTGGTTCTTTCTGCTGTTGTGGGACTCACTTGTTCTCCAGTATAATATCAGGAAGCCAGATGGATTTGGAGGGAATGCGCGTGCGTGTGATGTTCTCATAGGCCTCAAACCCAGGCCTGTTAGCCCACCCTAGTCTGTAGTCATACCACTGCTGCAAAGAGAGACAATGAGGACAGTGTTAAGAGGGAAACACAGTCAGAGTCAAATTCAGTTCACTAACAAATGAGCGACCAAACCGACCTGAGTTTAAATGCTATGATTCTGGAGGATGCTATTCCAGCTTAGCTGCAGTAGCAATGCAATTACTAACATACATTGTGCTCCAAGCCATCCAAGTGATAAGTTGTTTGTTTTTATGTTGCTGTCTTAAAGCTTCAATCACATGCACTATATTGACAAAAGTATTGGGACACCGGATCATTCATTGTTCCTTCCGAAATCAAGGGCAGTAAAAAAAGAGTGTATCTTGCTTTTGTTGGATCAACTGTCTCTACAGTCCAGGGAAGGCTTTCTACTATATTTTGAAGCAGCATTGCTGTGAGAATTTGACTGCAGTGACAAGATTATTAGTGAGATCAGGATGTTGGATGATCACCACCCCACCTCAAGTATTGGGTGGACCACCATCATTCCAGAGAACACAGTTCCACTGCTTTAGGGGCTTTATACCCCTCTAGTCCACGCCTGGCATGAACCTATTGGCTTGCATGGCGCCAAATAGGTTCATGCTTATCTGCTCCAGGGAGTGCTATTTTATTGGCCATACTTCTCTACAGGGCTTAGACAAGCTGTGTGTGTGCATTTGCACATCTGTGTCAGCAACGGATGCAACTTAAAGTAGCTGGATGTTAGATTGTGTATGACACAATCTAACACAAGAATTTTCCATGTAGTTAAATATTTCCAAGTCTTCTTATATATTATCATAGCAACACCATCTGTGAATGTTGGCCCTATTCAGGCAGATATTTCTCCAGATTCACCCTGAAGACTGAACCATGTACAAAGCCCACTGGGCTAGCTTTAGCTTAAGCTTTAACAAGTAGGTCTCCCAGAGAAACAATATACAAACTCTATTTCCCCGTCGAAATTACAAAAGGTTAATTGTTTAGAAGATTGCCTGTTTTCTCTATGATATGGATACAGATTTGGATGCAGATATTTTATATGTTTAAGTTGAAAAACTCATTTGCCCTAAATCATGGAATTGTACTGAAGCAATGGTTTGTAATAATAAATATAATTGAAGTAGTTAATAGTAGTAGTCACTTCTTGGTGACATACAGACATCCCACACCTCAAAAAACAATTTCAAGAAGGTAGCACCACCACCCCAACCCCTTCAATCCCCTCTCTGATACCCCAATTCGACCATAAATGTATGTGACATTAATGTATGTGACATTAGAATACATACTATTATATTATATGACATTATATTATACTATATATATACTTGCTCTCTCTCACTCCAAAACACTTCCAGAATAAGAAGTTCAACCAATATTTTTTTAGCTGCAGAGTTTCTACTACATGTTCATATCATAGTGGTCGTATTCTCTGTGTATCCGAAATGCTTACAAATACAGACAACATAAATAAACGCAGAGTACTGACAGAACACTCCGCCTGTATCTGTATTTAACATTAGGCATATAGACTCATATTGAGCAGCTTTTTGCACATTTTTTTTGTTGGTTCACAATATGTGCTCCATTTGTAACTCTTCAGTGGTCTGATAGCATTGGGTTAAGGTTTGATGTTTTCAGTTCTTACCATTTCTACCCACACACATGTGGTCAGCGTCTCCTCCTTCTCATTCTACAGAAACACAGTGGAGAAAATGTTCAGCAGTGTAGCATTAGATTGATAGTAGTCATAGAGACACACTATCACCCTTCTCACAACAACATCCCAATTCCCCAATTCAATCTCGCAGACTGTGAATATTCACTGCATGTCCAAATGTTTCTGGGCAGTTGCTCATACACTGCTTCTTCTAAAATGAAGGGTAATGATAGAAAGTTAGTAACAGCATCAACTTCTGGCCCCGGGTGGTCCAGTGAAATAAGGCTCTGTCGATGATCAGAGGATCGCTGGTTCGAATCCTGATCATGCTGTTAGCCATCAGCAGCCGATGCCCAGAGAGAACACGGTTGGCCTTGCTCTCTCCAGGGTAAGTAGATGGCACTCTCCCCCCAAATTGCTTTGTTGTGGTGGTGTCTACAGGCTGGAGTGTTGGAGCTGGGCATGCAACGCTTTCCTCCAGATGCTCTTTGGCAGTCCGAAAGGGGGAAAATCTGATAAAATTTATATTAAAAAAAGAAGCTAGTAACAGTATCAACTGAAAGGGTGATTACACTAGGTGTTGGAACATGGCTCTGACGATCTGATTGTATTCAACCTCAAGAGTATTAGTAAGGTCAGGTACTGAAGTTGGTTCACAAACACTACTGCACATCATCCCAAAAGTATTGGATAAAGTGTCATCACTCTAAAAACACTCTGCTCTACAGCTCAGTCCTTTATACCACTCTGGCCAATATGCTCGGCACTGGACATGGTTATGAGCGTCCCATTGAATCTGTAATCCTGTGTCAGCAATGGGTGCTCCTTAAACATTTGGACATATAGTGTAGTTGAACACACACAGATATACACACACACACACACACACAGAATGCCTCACCAGAGAGATGAGGTTTGTGAGGGTCATCTTTAGTTTGACTTCTGTGATGTCATCATTGTTCTCCATCGGTCTGATGTTTTTGTTGTATCCTTCCATCAGGTCACTGTGCAAATCTCCCTCCAGATTACACACCACTCCTAGAGAATACACACCCACAGACACACACACAAGTAAAACATAAATACAATACAGTATTTTTCAGTTTTTCCCAGAGCATGATGCTACCACCACCGTGCTTGACAGTTGCAGTGTTTTGGGGTTAAATGCCTCACCCTTATGCCGCCAAACAGACCTCTGGTCATTGTAGACAAAACAACTCAGCTTAAACAAAAAGACCTTCCTCCAGAAGTAGTAACTATCAGGAAACTTCTGTCCACAATATATGTTTGTTCATAATCAGGACATGTTTTTTCACATATACAGTCTATAAATGTCATACAACCCCCCCCCCCCCCCCCCCCCCCCCAATTTAGCACCCTGGCAATACGGCCCCTCATATAAAACTCTCTTACATTCAACAAACACTATATCCACAATGCAGTCTGTACAATGCACACACGCAGCCTGTCTACTGTCAATAGAATAGGACTCTCTGGAGCAGATTAAGCATGAACCTATTGGCATCATGCCTAATGCCAGATGTGGATTAGAGGGGTAAGCATTGTGCTGTGGAGCAGTAGAACTGTGTTCTCTGGAATGATATCCAATAATTTTGGGATGAGTTGGGAAGTCGGGGATGAGGTGGGGTGATGACATCATGACCTCACTAACACTCTGAACATGCTGAATGCAATCAAATCCTCAATCAAATCAAATCCCCACAGTGCTCCAGAATCTAGTTAAAGGCCTTCGCTGGACAGCAGAAATAGTTACTCCAACAAAAGCAGGATAATCTGTTTTTTAATTACTTTGATTTCAGAAGAAATGAATGAGCAGATGTCCCTAAACATTTAAAGTCCATTTACTATTTTTGGATGCATATTCAAAATAAAACTGAATTAAATGATTTTTTTTTCATCAATTCCAAAGTATAAGATACTTGGGGAACTTTTGGAGGTTCCTCAATTTGCAACTGTGAAGGAACCTCTGCTTTAAGCATTTTAGAAGAAAAATGTTCTCTAAAAGTCCCTCACAGATCTTATTCTTATAACAGTGTATAAACTCCTCTGTATGTTACAGTTAACTACCACCTATTGGGCAAGCTGAAACGCCTGAGCATACCCTGCTTCTGAACGTTGCTTTCATTTGGAGTAAAGATGTATAGTCTGCTTGTACATAATGTCATCATTATTTTGGGTGGAGAAACATGTCTGAAGCCCTTCCTCCCAATCTAACATCTAAGAAATACCATCTCTACCTTGTTCATGACATGACAAGTCTGACAACCATCCACCACCCCATCACTTCTGTTTAACTTTGTCATCTCTCATTCCTAGCTCCAGAGAGGGGGGACTGGCTTCCTACCACTGGCAGAAGCTGCCTGATCTCCAGCCCAAAGTTCTCTGAGTTCTCTTCCCTTCTCTTCAGTCTTCTCCGAAATCATCAAATGCTGATGACTGAGTGTGTATGATGTGCTCTCACTTATCGTGAAATAATGAGTTGAAAGAACAAATGAAGAATGAAAGGCTTACCTGGCAGAAGGAGGCTTAGTAGTGTCCACACACACACAGCTGGTACCGATAGTTCCGTCATGGCTCTACTGCTCAGCTCAGATCAGCTCAGCTCAGCTCAGATCAGCTCAGCTCAGCTTAGATCAGCTCAGCTCAGCTCTCACACTTTTCCACTTCTCCCAGATCATACCGTATGTGTGTGTGTGTTTGTGTGGGTGACAGTAGGCTGGGCTGAAATGAGTGAGTGTTTCCGGGAGAATGTGTGGATAATAGGAGTGGGGTTTTTTTGTCTCCCATACATGTTATTTTTAGAAATCCTACTACACCATTGACGGTCCCCACATTACCAGCTGTTACATACTTACACACACACACAGTGGGGGGCCAGGTCAGAGCAGGTCAAAAACACACGAGAATCTAATGTATTTTAGTACCTCATTCCCGCTCTCTCTCTCTCTCTCTCTCTCTCTCTCTCTCTCTCTCTGTCTCTCTCTGTCCATCTCTCTCTCTGCATCTGTCTCTCTCTCTATCTCTCTCTCTCTCTCTTTCTCTCTCTCTCTCTCTCTCTCTATATATATATATACATATATATATATATATATATATATCTTTGAATTCTATGGTTTTATGAATGAGGACATAAAAAAACCTGGTTCTTAGCAGATCCTCATGTAAACAACAACACAGAACAGATTCCAAAGTGCCATTATTTATTCAACAAAATAGAAGCTAAAATAAAAAGCCATGTGTGGAAAAAACTAAACACATCCCATGAATCAACACCTTTATCAGCAATAACTTGAAGAAATCAGTCTCTTACATCGGTCTAGAGGATTTTTGACCCACTCTTCTTTACAGCATTGTTTCAATTCATTTGTGGGCATTCATTTATGCACAGTTCTTTTAAGGTCCCGCCACAGCATTTCAGTTACATTGAGGTCTGGACTATTGCCACACATTGGTTCTTTTCTTTTTTTTTAGCCATTCTGTTGTAGACTTGCTGGCGTTTGGGATCATTGTCCTGTTGCATGACTCAATTTTAGCCAAGCTTTAGCTGATGGATACATGGCCTCACTTTTGACTCTAAAATACTTTTGTATCTAGTGGAGTTCATGACTTCATGAAAAGCCCAAACAAGCCCAAAGCATTACACCACCTTCACTACCATGCTTGACGGTTGGTTTGAAGTGTTTGTGCTAAGAAAACCCTAAGACCTGAGTTTTCAAGTGAAGCAGATGCACAAAACTGGAATTTACATATATGGCAACCACCTAGCTTCCTGAACAGCATAGGAAGAGCGAAACAATACCCTAGCAATCACCTGTAACACCATAGCTACCCCTTAACAAACCCCCAGTTACCACCATAGTTTCCATAGCAGCCTCCAACTTCAACAGCACCACACCAACACCATGGCAACCCAATAGCCACTGCCTGGAATAACATATGAACAGAATTAGTCCCTCAATTTAAATCCTTGCCTCTATTCTGTACTTTCCTTCTCGAATTAGGACGCTCTATTTGTTTGCATACCTCTCCTCCCTTTCTCTTTCTCAATACTTCTCTGTTGGTTTTTCCAACCTTTTCTGACTCCCTATCAATTCTTCTGTTTTCATCTCTCTCTTCTCCTTTTTTGCCAATCCTTTCTTCCACTTTTGTTCACCCCTCTCTCCCTGTATCTCTCTTTCTCTCTCAGCATTCTCTTCATTCCTTCCTTCAGTGAGCTTGGGTTACAGTGATTCCTGCAGATCTGGCTGCAGATGGTGTGCTGAAAGCAGGAGTGTGGAAGGATGAGTGTACGCAGCTGTCCTCCATTCATTCCTCGTTTTGCATGTGAACACTAAAGGCCTGCTTGACTGAACCTTGTCTCATATTGACATTTCTGCCCAGGAAATCTCAATGGCTGATTAATAATGACAGCATCTCAAAAACCTATCAAATCTGATCTGGACTTTTGGCTGTGAGAACTATTCACTAGGAAGGAAGCATGGAGACAGAAATGCTAATCCAAATTCATTGATATTCTTTTATTTATGCAAAGTAACTGACATATAATCAATAAATTAAATAGCAAATAATCACCAATTTTTGTTGTTTTTAATACACAAATGTTGATAAATTGATAAGTACATATGTATATTATCAAGAAAACAATACTCTTCTTCTTCATGACCAACAACAAGATCAAGACTGTGTACCATGTCTACATGCTACATTACAGGTTCAGTTGACTGTTACTGACATTATTTCTAAAATGTTGCCATACAGTATCGAATTTACCGGCCTCACCCTTTTTGTAATGTCTTTCATTATACCAGAGTATAATGAGTTATCCAAAAAATCTTAATACGGACTGAGCCCTTTTAAATCAATAACTAGTTAAGTTAAGGCATTTCCACCCTTCTAATATATGCATTCAACATTGCTTTAAGTTGTGCCCAGTGCTGACACAGGTGTGCAAATGTACACACACAGCTTGTCTAGTCTCTGTAGAGTCATTAGAATAGGACTCTCTGAAGTATATAAGCATTAACCTGTTGGCACCACACCTAGTGGCTGGTGTGCGCAATAAAGCCCCACAGCATTGAGCTGTGAAGCAGTGGAACGGTGTTCTCTGGAATGATGGTCCTCCATCCAATACTTATGGGATGAGTTGGGGATTCAGGTCATCCGACACCCTGACCTTAGTAATGCTCTTGTTGCTGAATGTGCTCAAATCCTGAAAGTAGAGAGTCTTCCCTGGACAGTAGATACAGTTACTCCAACAAAAGCAGAATGAACTCTTTTTAATCCCCTTGATTTTGGAAGAAACAATAAACAGGTGTCCCAAAACTTTAGTCCACATAGTGTATAATACAGAATTGTTTTGAGTGTGGTGATAATTGTGGATAAATGAAATTAGTTTAAACACAACAAAATGTTCAGATTTTAGGATATCCATTGTGTTTTTTTTTTGTATTGCTTATATATTTTTGCTTATACATTGCATGCATGCATATCAGAAGCTCAGGTGTCTTTTACTGCTGTAGGTGGAGCACAATTCTGTACGTATTTCTTTACACTTCAGTCCCATTTCAAACTACTTACACACTAAACACAAGTCTCCCTCGCTAATGCCAAATTTCCTGATAATCTTTCTCACACCACAGAGCTTTCCTCCACACCAGGGGTCACCAATCTACACTTTTATAGGACACCTACACATCACACATGCCATGAAGCTCCTGGCACACAGTTGTTGTGCTGAAGTTAATGCTAGAGAGAGTTATTGAGTGAGCAGAGCATTTGCAACCTCGATCTGTACCTGGCTAACATAATCTGCCCCTTTATGTCTGAGTTGCTGTGGTTTCTAAAAGCTTCCACTTTTCAGTAATACCACTCACAGTTGATGGTGGAATATCTAGGAGGGAAGAAATTTCACCAACTGACAACAGTGATATTCAATTACAGGACCACGCTGGAATTCAGTGAGCTCTATAAAACCATCCCTTGTTTCATTCATGTGTGTAAAGGCAGACAGCATGGCTCGGTGCTTGATTTTATACACCTGTGGAACTGATTGGGAAATGTGACTGAATGAAACACCTCAATTTCGTGATTAAGAAGTGTGTCCCAATACTTTTGTCCATATAGTGTATTTTAAGTTAATTTGGAAGCTCTGTGAGCATAATTGTCATTAGCAGTTCACCTACTGTAGGCTTCAAAGAAGGGATCCCAGACTGAGGAACTGCCAGGACTGCAGAATATAGTTATCCTAGTTGGTTGTTTATATATAGTTTTAGACATTACTGTAAAATGGTCAAGCGTAAGTATGTGAGCTACTTTGACAAGGGCTAAATTGTGACAGCTAAACGACTGGGTCAGAACATCTTCAAAACCTCAGGCAGGTCATGTGGAGTATACAGTAGTATCTACCAAAAGTGGTCCTAGAAAGTACAGCTGGTGAAACCAAGGACAGGGTCCCAAGGCTCATTGATGTCATCCCTGGAGACCCCACTTCACAACATACATGACTTAAAAAGATCTGCTGCTAACGTCTTGGTGCCAGAGGTCTTGTGGAGTCCATGCCTCAGCGGGTCAGAGCTGTTTTGGTTTTTGGGTTCTACACTATATTATACTGATGGTTTTAATGTTAATGCTGACTGGTGTAGGTCATTTCAGCTGAGTCAGTGTTCTACTCCACTGTTTCTCTCTGCATGTGGGATCATTTTCGAAGAGAGGCTTTTCCTGTGTTCCTCCCAGGGGCAAACTTTTTACAGCTAGGATAGAGGGAAAGTAGCCCCATCTTTGAGAATTCATATTTATCCTTTTATAACCTTTTGTGGCACTGTTAGGCCTGGGTCCTCAGGTTCTTGGGCCATCACTTTCTACTTATTTGTAACTGCAAGTGAAACAATGTGGGTGTCCAAAAATGACAAATAAAGAACCATCAGCCGTAATCCTGTACATCCTGTGCATCCATTTTAATGAATGAACTTTGCCTATGTAGGAATACTATTCATTCTCTCATCGGGCCGTTCAATCTTCTCATATACCAGGTTCAGGTTGTTTGATGCTGTAGAGTTCGGTCTTCAGAACATGCTCACAGTGTATAACCCTTTAGTTGTGCATAAGGGCTGGTGTAGAGTTCAGTTCTCAGGGCATATTCTGTGTTCTGGGTTACTGGGTGAGGTCAAACAACGGCTACTTTCTTATAAACCATGCTTTTAATAGCCTGTTATTTTGATGTTAGTGTCATATGTTAGTGTGAGATCTGGTCGTCCAGATCCAGCAAAGATGATTAACAGGCCATCGCTCTCATTTCTGCACGTCTTGATTTTGCGAATCGGTCAAATATTGCCAATACTGGTTTGGTTTAGCGGTTGCATATTGTTGTAACTTTATGCCGATGAAGATGCTACTAAATGAGGGAGGCAAGCTGATTTGCCAAGCTTTACTGCACATTCCTTTGTGCTATATTCTTAATATAGTATTTAATATTTTAGTGTACTGCAGCCTGTTATTTGGCAGGCAGCTGTTGTTTTCAGGCCTGTTGGCTGGCCGTTAAAATAAATGCGGTAGGGTAATCAGAGTTTTACAGTGGTGTTGTTTCAGTAACATGCAAAAAAAAAACGTTGAATCAATCTCTTGCTCACTCGCTCGCTGAGCAGTCATATGCCTGTGCGTTCGAACCTTAGAGGTCACCTACTTACCCGGCGGTTCTTGCACGTACTATGACATTTATTCCTGCTGGAGCCACTGGTACACACAGCAGATTTGCCAGTATAAAATCAATACTGTTGGTGTTAATTACACACTGTAGGCGTTCACATGTAGCACTCGCAGTGTTAACACTAACACTTACCGTGTTGATTTCACACTGGCAAATTTGCTGGAACTGGACCCCCGCCCCGCTGTAAAACAGTATGGTGTATGTATAAGCAAAGCAGCGCTCTGTCCAGCTGTCCCCTAATCTCCTGAGTCATTATGGCATCAGCAGCAGATGGACCTTCTAAAGACTATCTAAAAAAAGCAGCAGTCCAGCCCTGGTGTAGACTGACCAACACTGAGGATAGGATAGACACAAGATGTGCCTTGCAGGACCAAGGACTGTGGGCCAGTACACTGCAAAAAACATTGTACAAAGTTATAAGAACGTTACTTAATGAGATTATTAATTCAGTTCTATACATTTCTCTCATGTTTAAAGTGAATGATCTCATTTCATTGGCAGATGATTTTGCATACAAGAAAAAGTGAGAATGATTATAAAGATATACCGCCTAGATGTAAGATTTGCTTTTTTGCATTGCGCTGTAACACTAACACATCAATGCAGCCTCTTCAATTGAAGAAGAAGGGAAGAATATGAATGCAGGGACCAGTTACTCTGCTGATGTTGATTTTGGAACCAATCAGATTCAGGATCTGGAGATCTGATATCATTGTGAAGGTTGTGAGAGCTTGGAGACGGACATAAATTCAGGTAGATTCATTAGAAATAACAAAACAAGGCAAATCAAACCAGAAACCAAAGAAACTCAAACTGGATGAAACAAAAAGAACCTACCAGGAACAGGAAGATGGTGGAGTAGCAAAACTTCAGCTCAGTTCAGATGTCAGGCAAAAAAAATGGAACCACAAGACTAAACTTTTTGGGGACAGTCAGATTAAATGACCTCTGCTCCCGTTTTCCATTCAAAGGCCAGCGATGATGGCGAGGGCGAGCGGCTGCCAAGCACTTTCTCAGAACACTCTTGTTGCTAGATTACTTGGTCATTTCATAACAGGCAGCTCTGGAGAGCAACTTCTGTTCAGAGCAAGACAGACACTGATTCTTCTACCAGTTCTGCCCGAGGTCCATTACCCCATGAATAATGTAATATGTAACAGATTGGTTAGAAAATGCTTAAAATGCTCAGATTAATTAAAAACAGCAGATATGATGTAAATAACATGTTTCAGTTATTCTGTGCTGAAATGAGCTCATAAAGAAATGTACCCTCTTCTTTTCACTGAGTGGAGTAATGACATCATTTTTGGAGGTGGTCCACGTCCGGAACTCCTCCCACTCGGGAGGCTCTATATGAACCCTAATTTTCACTCCATCATCGCACCCACTTAGAAGCCCAAACTTCAGGCCAGTGGGATACAGTAGCAAATCCTATTTATCCGTAAAACTCGAGACTGTTTTTGTGTGTTCAGCTTGGAGGACTTGTCTGGTTCACACAGCGTGGACTTCACAGTGTCTGATATATCTGCTCCCTCCATTGGTTACTATTAATCCCTTATATGGGGTGAAAAATGTACACTTCATTTGTTACTGTTAAATAGACCTGTCATGATCACCTTTAAAGTCTTGTCCACTTATCGCACAGTATATGAACATGACATCGATAGTCTATAAATCCTAATGTTGATATGTTTAAGCAGAGAAGCTGACGGTAGCCAGTCAGTCGCGCTGTTCAGGTGTCTCGCCTGCTCTCGGTCAGAGGACAGGACGAGTCTGTGAGCAGACAGTGACCTCTATCGAGCAGGAAGAGAAGAGCGCAGGGCGCGCAGCGACCCTCCCAATAACGGGGCCTCCGTTCACACACAGCGGACTGTAGTCGCCCACAGTTGGGGGCGCATGTGAACCGGGGATAAACTGCGTGTGTCGACATTGTTTCAATTTCAATTTGTTGGTTTTGTTTTATTTTATTTTATTTTATTTTATTTTATTTATTTATTTATTTATTTCCAGTTCCTAGGTTTGAAAAGTCTTCATAATAAACGTTCCCTGCTTTTAAAAGGGTGTAATTGCATTAATATGCGTCATATTACCATCATCTGTGGCATAATATTTTTCTTAAGATGACAATATCATTTATCACAATTATTTCTTTGACTAATATATATATATATATATATATATATATATATATATATATATATATATATATATATATATATATACACACACACATACACACACACATATATATACACACACACATATATATATATATATACACACACACACACACATACACACACACACATACACACACACACACACACACACACACACATATATATATATATATATATATATATATATATATATACTGCTAAATCCTAAAATCGGTTAGAAGCTTCCATTTTCCATCTCCAAACTTTTTCATTTGGGCACACGTGTGTAGATAGCTTGTGTACTAGTTTTGCTCAGCTATTTAGTAAAAACACATTGTAAGGGTTTGCCCCACTTTACTGTACAGATGCATGTAATCATTCCTTTATTTCTGCCTGCTGCCTGTTTTTGTGTCTGTATTGTAGTGTAAGTCTGCGAGTAGCCACCAGGGGCTCAGTTATAAAGGAAAGGAAACTTGGAGAGGAACTAAAAAGAACCTATAAAGGAACCTGAGGAACGCCAAGCCAGCATAGAACTGTTCAGGGCTCCTCCCCCTTGATGACTAGTAAGAACATCCTGTTCAGAGCAATGGCAGTAGAAAACATGGACGCTGTGGTTCCATTCTCCTCCGGTCTATAGAGTCAGACCTGCTTACACATTTGCCTACACTCCCTTCTCCCAGACCAAGCGTGTCTGAGACCACTTTCACTGAGCTTGCAGAGCAGAAGCAGAGCGGATGGTCAGTTAAGAGTTTTTAGCATGCTCACCCATTAGTCTATATTTCCTCCAGCGATTAACAATAACTCCATACTAGTTCATACAATATGGTGTCTGGTGTTTGGTCTGGCAGAGGGTGTTGGAAAAGCGGCCACTCTCACTTTCTGTTACAGCCTGACCCTAGACCAGGTAGTCATGGACAAAGAGTGCAATCGTGTGTAAACAAAATGATGGTATTTATTCAAATAGTTTATTTGCATACTGGTTTTCTTTTTTTTCCCTTTTTTTTTCTTTTTTACAAAAATACAAATCTCTATACAAATAAATATATAATAGCAATTAACCTACCTCCTGTTCGACAGGAGTTTCCAAAGAATAAGTTACGGAAACCAGTCAGACTTGGTCACATGACCAAGAGAGCAACTGCTTAGTGAGGTCTTTCAGAACATTCAGGGAGAACGTGTTTCCATGCTGACTGTATTTGCAATCACAGGATCCCAGAACAGCTGTTCCAGCTCAGTTTCTTGGACTCGAATGGTTCCCAGAATTCGACTGTGGCTGATGCACAGTTCCAGTAGTGGTTTTAAACACAGCGAGAAGCAAGTCCTTACAACACACACAGAGAGTAACATCACAGTGAAGGTTCATGCAGTGATCGGCCAGCTCTTCTTCATGGCAGACATTCCACTTCATTACAAAGCAATCAATTGTCAAAAACAGTTCATCATTTACCTCAAATGTAGCTAATTCGCCAAGACATGTTTGGTAACTGACATCTGCTTCTTTTGTTTAGAGAAGGAGATGCTAAGCTGTTGTTGCTAATAAACACTGGACAACAAAAACATAAATAAATATATATATAAATAATAAAAAAGATAAAGTAAAACACCAGACAGACCTTAAACATTCACATTAAAATACTTTTTGAAATAATTTTGAATGATTATGTTATGTTGATTTCTCTATGACTAACAAATGAAGATCTGGGTTTATTTTAAGAGAGTTGAGAGGCGTTTTTCGGTGTGTTGCCTTTTTGTGCTGAGAGCCTGTTACCTGACTACAGACAGCTGCAGCTTTTTACAAAGGCGCTCCTAGCAACTTTAAAAGTTGAGCTCTTGCCGGCACAAAAGACGCTGCTCCCAGCTAAGTAGCAGGGGGCCAGTAGAGAGGACGCTAACCTACCGGTCATGGAGCGTACACAGCGTACACGCGAACACAGAGACTCAGCTTTAAATTTTTGGGTATGTTTGGTTCACCTGTGTAAATAAAACACATTTGGATTGACTTGCATTGATGAGATCGGTGACAGTCTGTCTAGTCCAGTGTTCATTAGCAGCTTTAGCCTAACAGGTCCCCGTTTTAAACTAAAGAAGCAAACTTTAAATTACAACACATCCTGGCTGATCTGACATCATCTGAATCAACATTTCAGTCTCCTGCTGTTTTACATAATTGGGAAAGGGCAGCTGCTGTGTCAGCATTTACATTAATGCAAAAACGTTAAACGTTTCATGAGATGAGAAGTCTGTAAGAAGAACCTTGCACAAAATGTAAAGTTCCACAATAATTCAGATGTTAACCTAGAACCATGCTCCGTAGCGCACGACAGCCCGAATGTCCACATCAGGGCATCCTCTGGGGCATCCTCTTGCCCATCAGCACATCACTGAACCACAGAAAATGTGGAAGATCCTCCCGGCTCTCGCAATCAACCACATTCCCTTGCAAGGGGAATGACTGAAGGGTAGTCATTGTGGGGTGACGTTTGTGGTGATTTTTAAGTTTTAAGTGCATCGAGAGCAAGAGCAATGATGCGTGGCATGCTCCGGTAGAATGACTCATTCTCCAAGCCCACAAGGCTGTAAAATGTCAAAGGTTGCCCTCCTACGTTAGCCTTGACCCGTGCCTCGTATAAGCCACGCTCATTTTTTGTGTTGAGGTCAACCAGCACCTGTAACACACACATATAAACGCAGGGTAAGCTTAGTGTAGAGAAACAAATCTAATAAAATACATACACACAATAAATACAGCACACAGGTTTGTCAAACCTACACAAATTTAGAATGAAAATCCACAGAGCTTCTGCAGAGCTTTATCCATAGGAGTTTTATCACAGAGGAGACGTGTAAAAGTTGTATTACAGACTTCCCCCCTGCTACAATAATGCAATCTGAAAAGTGCTTTAGTTAGAGAAGATACTGGATTCTCCTGATATTGGATAAAGGCCTCACATTTTACCAATCATTACACAACACCCACAAAAACATCCAAACAGTGTGACCTTGCACACATTTTAGATCTGACAAAAATGCATTAACCTGACACTGACAGAAGCTATGAAATGCTGGAGCATGAATAGATAGATTTTCATCTCAGTTCACACTGGCCCAACACTCTCCATCACTACCAACATTCTAACCGACTGCTGGCTTAAGAAAGTTTAGAAAATTACATGTATTCCTATTCTCACTCACACTCTCACCTCTTGAAAGTTCATGTTGAGGTTGCTAGGGGCAATATCTAGGATCCAGCTGTAAGTCTCCTTGGTTAAGATGACCTGGTGTGCTGAGTCAGTAACTCCAGGACACACTGCAAAACAAAGGTATGCACTTTTTCAATGCAAATGTACATGCTTAATGTCTCTACGCCATTTATCCTATTGTATACTAGTCCTAGTTTCTGTATCCTTATCTTTCTTACATTATTATTACATGGAATATTGTTTACTAAGGCCACATACACACATACACAATATATTGAAATTTAAGTCAAATTTTAGTAAAACAGATATAAGATGTTTATATGCAACCAGAACACTATCTGCCACCAATCTTTGCATGTAAACTATGAATTTAAAATGAATACTGTTTGAGAATCAATGCAGTATTGAAAAACACCCCTATAATTTGCAAAGATGTAAACCATATATTCAAACAATACAGATGTACACTAAATGTCCAAATGTTTGTGGACATTCTAATGAATGCATTCAGCTACTTTTAGTTGCACCCATTGCTGACACAGATGCAAATGTACACACAGCTTGTCTAGTCGGAGGAAACAATGAATGGGGAGGTGTCACAATACATTTGTCCATATTGTGTAATTGCAACTTTCTTTTTAGTTCTAACATAATGAAAAAAATTATGTCACAGTCATGTATTAGTACCTCGGTTCGTAACTGAGTGAAGTTTCTTAAAGCCCCTGGGAATTTTTATATTATTAGATTTTGTTTGAAAAATTTACTAAACCTGTTCTGTTAAGCATTCATCAAAACACTCCTTAATAAGCTTAATAAGCCCTCTATCACTGGCCAACAAAATTTTGGTTATTTTTGGCTAAACCCCAGCGAGCATTCACACTTGGCCCACACAGTGAGGACCAGCCCAGCTGGGGTTTTGTAACCTTTTGGTTGAAAGAAATTAGTTCTTCAAAATGCTGTTGGGATGTAAGAATTTATTAGAAAAGTAAAAAATACCTTTGTTGCTAGCTCCACGTGTCTGTCTCTGACGCAGATGTCTTCGTTGCCTCCTTTGCAGACGTTCTGTAGATATATATATATTAAAATCATGTAATAAGGGGTGTGTACAAACTTTTGAACATACACACACATATATAGATAGATACATAGTATTTACTCATGTAAAAATTATGTTCAAGTAAAACAAGTAAATGTAATCCATTACTGTTTTGATATTGGCCCTTCCTGAGTATAATGTATTGTGTTAAAGCAAGAAATCCTTAAAATGTGCAGGACAGGACAGGGGATCCTGCTATTTGGACTCAAATACAGAACAACTTCCCTTCAGGAACAGTTTATGGTTTCATTCAATAGTATTGAAAGAAATTCACCATTCTTGCTTCTGTCAGAGGACAGCTGAAGAAGCAGGGAAGGGGTTGAGCTGGTCACAGTTTCTTTCATTAGAGAATAATACGATGTTGGTGTCCCTTCCATCACAGGTGTCCCCAAGTTCTCCTTGGATTGTGTGGCAAGTTCCTGAGCACTGGATGCAGGGGTTTCTGAAGATGGACCACGCCCAGGAACAATGGTGCTCAACAGACGTCCTGCCTCACTCCCTCTGACATTATTTTTGGTATCCCCTCCACTAAGTGTCTGAAGCACTAGAGTGCTCCAGTTATCTCCCGAGATTGTACTGTCCTTAGAGTGGGAATCCGACATGGGCTGGACTGTTCCGCTGGGCAATATTCCAGACTCTCTATTAGGAAATAGTGAGTCTGTCCAGTACAAGTGTTGGTCTGACTTTGTAGTACGATGAGACAGGAGTAGTTTGGAGCGGAGAAGGGTGATTGTAGAGCGCAGATCCCCCTCAAGCTGATGAAGAGTTGACTCCTCCCCCTAGAAATTACATCACAGGGTTAGTCCTCTACTGAAAAGGTAAACATTACTTATCCACGTATGCAATGGCCACCCACGATTAGTCAGCTGCTATATATTCAACTCAACACTGGTCAGATTCTGATCTCATGATCAGACATAATTTGGATGGTGGACATCAGTGTCATTAACAGTTTAATAGCAGTGTACCATTTAAAAATTCCCAGCCTAGAACACTACTGTGGTCAGTAACGAATGAAAAATGATGCCTGGCAGCAGATGGGCACACCTACAAGGTGTAGGTATATTGAAATTTTTATGTATACTGTCTTACAGTCATTAAAATGTGTGTATTTTTCTTTTACTTTTTCAGAAACTCTGCCCTGTAAAGCATAACATTATAATCAACCAGCTATCATAAGACAGAGTGTTTACCTGTTGGAAAAGCTGTTCCTCTTCAGAGTGCTGCTTTGCATCCTCTGATTCATTATGCTGGTCCATATCCTCAGCAATGCTGTTCAGGTACTTCTCCCAGTCATCCACTAGAGGGCCTACCTGCTCGAATACAGATGGTGGCTTCCAGGCAGAAGGTGTGGAGGAGGGGCCTACCTGTTCTTTTAAAACAATATCCATGTTACAACAACTATCTGAGTGAGGGTTAAACCACATTTGGTATACCATTTATGAAATATCAGAAAAACTGAAATTCTAAACTCCTTGCACCTCACAACAGAAACACATCTTATTCTTCTGTTCAGACCATAACATGTCTTAATTTACCCAACATTAGTTAAACTTAGGGTTTGGGTTGTGATGACATTTGCCTTATGGCTGCCATGATGTTGCCTGATTGGCTAGGTACAGGAGACAAGTGATTGGCTGTACCTGTTTTGCTAGCATGTCTGCGTGTCCGTGTGGTGACTGCAGAACTGTAGACCTGTTCCACCAGCTGAGGAAGACTCTGTGTGAAGAAGGTCAGGTCAACTTTGTCCCTGATGTAATCATCTGCCCTTTGCAAAAGGTCCAACAGACTCTGCAGGAATGAGTGCAACTCTGGAAGGAAAGAAAGAAAGAGAGAGAGAATGAGAAATATGAATACTGGAGAGAGGGGAAGAGAACTGGGGAAGGGAAAGTCAATTTTTTAATTTATTCTAGCCAAAATTCCTGAAATCCCCTGTCATTATTTTTATGTGTGCTGCACATAAACAGGCAGGGACAACATACACTGTTTTTGTTTTATAAATGATAGTGTTTTGTACGACAGAGAACTTTAATTACAGGCCTGGTGGTTCAGCACACTCAACCAATCTCCAAACCCTTCAGGACCATTCTGCATAATAAATGCAAAGTAACTCACGGCACTTTTTGAAGCGGCTCTGGCACTTGTCCTGGGATAGACGCTGGCATGCAGTGACGTCAAGGGTTGAAGGGCAGCTCAGTCTGTAGAAACGGCAAATTGTGGCAAACTCTGACTCCCGCTGCTCCTCTGACAGCTCAGATGTTTTCAGGAGCTCTGGACATGTGGGCTCCCTGCTTCCCACAGACTCTGAGATTGGGCATAGTGAGCATTGGAAAAAAATACCAATAACAAAATCTGTTACAATCATAGATTGGCCTCATCAAATTTATGAGATATTGTGCTTCCTTAGTTGTGCTTCAGTGTTTGTGTATGTCTCTACCATGTGTGCAGTGGGCTACTCACTCTGGATTTCATTGAGGATCCAGTCAGTGAAGGCTGTAACACGAGTGTATACACCTGGCTTTCCCTTCTCGCCACAGCCATCACCCCACGAGGTAATCCCGTATAACTGGAAACGTCCAGTAATGCGGTCCTGAAAGATTAGCGGCCCACCAGAATCCCCCTGCAGAGAAAGAGAGAGAGAGACAGAGAGTTACTGGTAGTCCTCTGTAAACACTGACAATCTGGTGACATACCACAGGTAACCTGCATGTAGGTGTATGTGTGTTTGTATGTGTTATCTACCTGGCAAGAGTCAATGCCCCCAGACAAGTAGCCAGCACAGAACATGGTGTTGGTGAGCAGTTCTTTGCCAAGAGCACTTTTGCATGTGCCCTGAGACAGCAGAGGAACCTTTGCCTCCATTACCACATCAGCTGCTGGACCATCTATACACACATGCAAACAAACACAGGCAGTCAGATACTTCAGTAACACAAACAAAACACACAAGCCCATACAATGGTACAGCCCTTTAGGTACAATACTGTTGCTTACAGATATAGAGTTTCTAATTGTTTTAATTCATACTAAATAGAAACGGATGTACACATATTCTTTCTCCCTGCCACAGTAAGAGCACTTCTGGCCTAAACAGTGTTTCAGTGTATTGAGCTCACCTTCATACAGGGAACCCCACCCAGCCACCAGACAGGGTGTACCGGTAGGTGGCTCAAACTCAGAGGGCAAACAGACTGGAGTTACTCGGTCTGACAAAACCACAGGAGAGGTCAGCTCCACCAGGGCAATGTCATTATTAAATGTCTTTGGGTTAAACTGCAAGAGAGGGGTGTAAGGCAAATTCATTGTTAGAGGAAGAAATTAATTTAAACATTTAAAAAATTAAAAATAAATACATAAATAATAATAATAATAATAATAATAATAAAGCATTTACTAAATTCCTGTTATTAGAATAAAAGAATATACGACAGGTTACTGTACTGTACAATACTGTAATGTATTGTCTTTGTTCTCGTTTTTGCTTGTGGTCTTGTTCTTGACTTGACGTTGAACACACTTTACTGAACAGCAGAGCATTTTGGTTTGTGGTAATGGAATGGTGTAGGTGTCTTGGTCATGCACTTATACCGAGTTTAATTTGGGATGTCTGACGAGTGCAGTGATATCGGCGCAAGTGTTTACCTTGGGGTGTGTGATGACGCGATTGACCTTCATTATCTGTTCACCAGGGTCAGTCTTAGTGATGTCAAACTCCCCAACCACAGCTGTCCAGTAACTCTCACTGCGACTTCTAAACACAAAGATGGAAAGAGATTAATAAGCTGATATTAACATCCTAAATATTGTAGTTTACATAGAACAGGTAACAGGAATCTCTAGATGTTTAGAATAAAAAGTCAACGCACTGTTCTTGTCCTGAAATGCTATATTTTATATACATCCATCACAGTTCGGAGTAGTCCGCTTTACCTTTTACAGTATTCTAACATTTTTAAATGGACATGTCTCAGGCACATCAACTATGTGAGTATCACCTACTCCTACATTTGTAAATTTTATTTATAACTATTACTTTTAGTTTAACAGCACCACCCAAATATAAAGGTATTGGCCACTCTCAAAGTTTATCTGTAATATTTTTAAAGGTGTTTATCTTGCAACCATGACTTGAACGTGATTTAAATACTTGGATTCAAGCTGGAACTGTAATTTGAGTTCTAGTGTAGTGTAATCTAGTAATCTCGATAATGTAGGCTTTTACCCAGCGAAGCAGTGTGCAGCAGTAAGGACCCAGGAGCTGTCCACTAGCACTCCTCCACACATCAGAGCCCCATCCAGCTGTAGGTTCACTAGCCACGGCCAGCTGCCAGGGGGTGCTGGAGAACCACCCACAATTCTTGAGCGCGGCTGGGTTATGTTCCGTCCCACTGACGCTCGCTGACCACAAACAGCTACAACACACACAACAGTGAGAAGTTTAACAACAACAACAAAAAAAGTAATTGCAACAAATGATACAAACCACTTCTCTTTGGGTTACTTTGGTCAAGATTAGAATGTGGCTTAAGGTTAAGCAAAATCTGATTACAAGCAAGTAATTATATATTTAGAAACTTACAATACTTTTAAACACATGGAGAACCTCATATCGTGACATTGTCACACATGTGACCGTGTGCTTTTACCTTGTGTTCTGGTCTGTGTGACTGGCTCTAGATTTTGCATGGTGTTTAGCAGACTGCACTGTAGCACTCTGGAGCTGCAGCTTTCGCCCATGGTTCTAATGCAGGAGTCAGAGTTTAGCTCTGAGGTGGCACAACGGCGTCTGTAGAAACCACACGTCTGGCTCAGTGCCCAGCTCCTCTCGCCCTCATCAGATACACTCTGAGCACGTCCGATCGCATCACAGGATGGTTCCATTAGCAAGGACTCTGGGGGAGCTGCGGAAGAGAAACCAATCACCAAAATTACTGTAAATTACAGATATAAGATACCCTATATGTCCAAATGTTTTTGGACACCCCTTCTAATGAATACATTCAGTTACACCCATTGCTGACACAGATGTGCAAATGCACACACACAGCTTGTCTAGGCCCTGGGCAGAAGTACTTACAATAGACAAATTCTATCTAGAGCACATAAACACAAAGCTATTAAGACCAAGTGGGCTAGAGTATAAAGCTCCCAGGCATTTAGGTGTGGAACTGTGTACAGAGTCACAACAAACCAAATGAGAACATTCTCTTCACTTATTGGTCAGTGTGGGGCATGAGAAAGAAAGTAAATCCAGGAAAGTGGTCCTTTGTTCTGGACTAGTGCATATTTCTGTGCAACAAAACATGCAGCAACGGCAGAGATGGCTTTTGTTTATAGCTGTAGGAATTATCTGAGCTTAAACATCCAGCTCACACTTGCGGAGTACACCTGATAGTTGGGTCGGACTGAGGTTGAATCACGTTCTCACCACAAACAAACCTCTCCAGAGTTTGCTTGGGACCAGAACAGGTGATAACACAGCTATGTTTATTTCTTTAAACCTTTAAAATGTTCTTAACACACACAAATAGTTCTTTACGGAAACCAAAAACGGCATCTTTTGGAGCACCTTTATTTTTAAAAGTGTAGACATACGATGGTAGTATTTGATCATTTATGAAAACCATCAGTTATGTCTCAATTTATCTGCCTATGTGTAGAGATTCAGGTACTGACAGGACAAGGCAATTGAACATTACATAGTTCGATAAGAAAGAAAATCAGATTTAGGGGGAAAAAAAATTGTTCAACACTTCAGAAACACTTCAAAAATCTGAAAATCTTGTCTTAGAGATTTGTCTTGCCACAGTTTTTTTTATTAACATAACATCCCTTTACAATATAAATGCACAAATGCAGTCCTTTTTCACCATTTCATATTGGCTGAAAGGTTGAAAAACATTTGGCTTTTTTTTCTGTTTCTGCTAAATGTGCACATAATGAAAAACGACCAAAATCATACAGCTACCCACTACACAAATTGAAAAATCTTATTACTGTCGAACATCCAGGGCTCTTTATAAGATTTCTTGTAACTTGACAACACTCAGAGTATGCCCAATCAGAGTATGCAGTCTACTGGACCATCTTAAGTCTGACGGTCTTGGTATTGATGTGCATGTAAACACACTCAATATGGTCTGTCAGCTGAGTACTTAAAGCAATGGTTAACTAAATGTAACACATTTGTTTTTCTTAAATGTAGTCAGCTAAGGCATGTTTGGTGGACTAGCGCACTACATATCTAATACAACTGTTTTTAGCTAGGTGATATACTTGTGTTTACATCTTAGACGTTACATTACATCCCACAGAAACCTGACACTGTTTTTGAGGCGGGTATGATGAGTTAGGCATGCTGTTTGCATGATTACATTTGGAGGCAATCTGTATACCCTGTGGACTAAACCATCGGGTTATGGTGCATGTTTGTGTTTTTGCTGGATTCTAGCCTGTGTGGAAGGCTCAGAGGAGTTATTTGTGTTTCTCAGATCAGAGCTGGTCTTCTTTTGGCACGCTTTGGCTTTAAACTGTTTGATAGCGGTGTGAGGAATGAGTGTATTCTTACCACATGCTCCTGAGCGCTGTCCACAGTCCTGAAACAAGCAAGGCATGCAGCCCCTGCAGCCTGCCTCAGCTTTACTCCTCTGTGTTACTGCTCCATCCACCGCAGAAAGAGCGTGCGTCAATGCTGCCTCCATCACCACCGTACCTCTGTCAGACAGGGCTAGAAAGAGAGAAAGATATAGATGGTTTAGGGCAAACATACAGATACCTTCATGGCCAAATGTATGTGGATGATTTGAGTTTGGTTATTTCAGCCACATCCATTTCTCTGTTGACTAAAGAGTAAAGAGTTATTAACTGCTTCTGGAAGAAACATCAGCACCAGCCCAAACCAACACAACCTCAACCCCATCCAACATATTCAGAATGAACTCGACTGAAATGTGAGCTAGGTCTGACCTCACAGCGCTGGCTAAACAGAAGTAAATCCCCAAATTGTTCCATAATTTAGAGGAAAGTCTCACTAAAAGAAGAGTGGTGGCTGTTACAGCTGCAATAGGAGGATTAGCTCCTTATCAATGCCCATTGTTTTGTAATTCGAAACCTAACAAGCATGTATGGATATGATGTTTGCCAGATAGAAAAAAAAAGAGCGTGAAGGGCGTCAAATACACTGTCTCAAAGTTCCCAGATCCAGATATGCCACAGCTAATTTTCAGTGATGGATAACTACTTTTAGTACAGTTTAGCCCACATCTAGCCTAACCAGCCTTGTTTTTGAGGTGCTTACATACAAATCATTTATAGCACTTTTCAGATGCCAAATGTCCTTGAACCCCTTAATCCAGTTCAGGTTGGTGATTTTCTTGGTCAAAAACACATGACTTAACTCATCTGGTAATGGACAGGTTTAGCAACCAGTTTCTGAGCAGGGAAGAATGTGCTGATCTAAGGCCGCCATGTAAAAAGTCCTCTCTGCAGAATCAAAGTGTGGGAAAAAACTCCTTCTTTGTCTGAGTGTTTGTTTATTTATGCTGTCTCGTTTTTTTATCATGCAGTTTTAAGAGGGTTTTGCCAGCTCTGTGATCCTGAGAACACCAAACACAGCAATACGATGCTCGCTCCCAGCCCCCATTCTCTCGTTTTTTACTGAGAGAGAGGGAGAGGACTTCAAAGCTTGTCGAAGTTTTAATTAGTGAACTGAGTCACTGTCTCTGTTTGTGATGAGCTTGTGGAGCACACACTGGCAGCTCCACCACAGTTCGGCTCACAACACGAACCTTCCAGCACTACAGACTGCCTTTATAACAGAGGCAGTATGATCTAACCTGCTATAAGTGAAGCTGAGAACTGTACTATGCGGATTAATAGAGTTGATTACAATCTTGTTTGAGCAGTGTTTATTAAGCAAAAAAAAAAAAAAAAACAACCCAACCCAAAAAATAACCACTGAACCCATGCTGTGCCAAAACTCTAAATCAAGTAGTTATTAACTGGTTCTATCTTTACTAAGTAAAATGAAAAATAACTTTACTTCTCCACAAAAGTTTTTTTCTATGGAGTTTGAAAATAATGTGTCACTGTTTTTCCTTTTTTACGGACCAAGTTTTTGACAGTCAACTAAAAGATCGGTGCCTTTATCAATCACTGTCTAGTTTTAATTGCAGATAAGAACAATCAACAATCGAATTCAGTGTTATCACGTTCTACAGAGAGGCTGGCTTTTAATACTAATATTTTGTGTGGGTTCTGAATCTAAATAGCTATCATATAGAATAGAATATTATATTAATTCATGTTTAAATGGCTTTCTTTAGTTGAAATGGAAAAAAAGCAACTTTCACATTAAAAAAAAAAAAGTTTTCTCCAACTGTTTGCTTCTCTACTGCATGGGCTAAACTCGACATGGACGAGAATAAACCTTGATTCATTGTAACAATTACGTTTGTAATCATAAAGCTCTGACTTTAACCCAAACTTTAATCTTGAACAATAAGATAGTAAGATAAGATAATAAGATACCCACCAACCCAACGCTCCAAAACCCATCAACAACAGATCCACCCATACTGAAAATCCCTCTGAAAAACCACTTAGTTGGGTAAATTAATTATGCAAGAAGTCCCAACATAGTTCTAATTTTAGGTACATCATTGTTTCACTGTATGTCAACCTTGTTCTGTTTGTATCTCTTCAACAGCATCTAAAATCTCTAAACCTTGCAAAAAAGGTTTAGTGAGCACTGCTGAAAAACATATAAACATTTAACCTTGCCGCCAGCAGGGGTTGAGATGGTCATGACAACCAAAATTAAACTTTGCAAGCATGTCTTCTTTTAGATCTGTGCTAAACATGTAAAAAGTAAAAGATGTGACCTGGTAAACAAAGTACAGTTGACCTTACCACTAACTCTGTGACTGCTGAGGCCTACCTTTGAGCGCACTCGATGGCATCCTGTATACCTCTCTTCCTGCAGGTGCCCCGGCGCACCAGTCAATCAGCGTCAACAGCAACATCAGCAGCATGGTTCTGCTCCACCTGACCACAGGTGAGTCCTTCTTTACAACCCAAGGAAAGAGCAAAAACAAAAAAATCCAGTCTCCTTAAGGAATACCTTGTTCTCACACACAGAGCTGTTTTTGTCTTAAGGGTAAGGGCGGGGGGGTTGCCTGTGCTCTGTCAGTTTCAGCACACTCCCACACTGCCGCTCTCCCTGGACATCTGTCTGTGAGTGTGTTTGGAGGAACAATGGGGGGAAACTATGAATCGGGCTGGGAGATATATATGGCCGCTGCGGGGGCAGGGGGACAGGGGTCTGCCGTGGCCAATACACAAACAGCTGAATTCATTAAGACACTGACAGCGAATCGAGAGCAACTTGCCAGAAAATGAAAACGAGTTTTGGTTCAGAGAGAGGGAGAGAGAGCGAGAGGGAGGGAGAGAGAGAGAGCGAGGGGGTTGGGGAGGGGGAAGAGAAAGAGAGCGAGAGAGAGAGTGAGGAAAAGAGCACGACTGTCATTCTGTTACTGAATGAAAGAGTGCATTGTCCTCCTCTCTGCTCTGAGCTCAGGCACTTCAAAGCTGCGGCAGCGTGATCACAGGCGCGCCGCCCTCCTTGATCACTTTCACGCTTTTATATCCTCCATTAAAATATTGCCAGTTCACATCACTCTTATCTTTCCCACATGAACTTACTTTCATCACAGAAACACAGCAGCACGGCGAGAACAAGGACACCGTTTCATCCTTCTGTGGGACATGCATGCAGGTCTTTTCGTGGAAAAGTTCGCAGGCAGCTTCTGCCTTGGCCAACTTTTGAAGAACAGCTTAAAGGAGCTGGAAAAGATTTAGAAATTGATAAACAAACACACACACACACACACACACGTACATAAACTAGGTCTCAACCATACAAGCTACTTACTGACCAGTCATGTGAGCAAAATTAGAACACACCTTAAAAACCTTTCAGCATATTTAACTTTATTTGTACAACATTGTGGAGATGGAGGTAAATATAACAACTAAACACAAGTTTTTAAAATTATTTGTAAACTGATTTTGTGAGGACTGCAGAGTAACCGGTCTTATTTAAACCTCAGACACAGACCGCTATTGCCTGTTAAAGTAAGCGATATCACCAAGATCTAAGCCTTCAGAAAGATGGTTGAAGATGCATATAAGTCTGGGAAAGGTTTATAAAAAATACAATAAAAAAAATCTCAGAACAAAATAATTTGGTGGAGATTTTAATTTTAGTGGAGAACATTTAAAACAACCCTCAACATGGCCCGATCAGGCCACACTAGCAAGACCACAAGTTTCAAATACGCAAATAACAAAAAAAACCTAAAAAGTCATTGCGGAACCTATGGATAGCTATCGCCACAGTTGATGTTAAAGTACATCATCTACCACAAGAGACTGCCCAAGCTTGATTTTCATGGAAAGATTTCCATTTTAGAGAACAACTAGACAAAGACCAGGATTTCTGGAATAGGTTTTGTTTGTTTCCTGTCGTCTCTTTCTGATGATAGATGCTGTACTTTAATATCACACTGTGGAAAGATCTACCTGTAAGTCATGATAACATTTTAGGATTTTTTGTAAATTTTAGCTACTGAGTTAATTGCAAATCCTTTTGGAAGTGTTTCTACTGGCAAAGAAAAAAAAAAATAATAATAAAAAAAAATATATATATATATATATCATAACTTTCTACATTTTAAATACTGATGAGCACTCATTTTAATATTCAGGCAAACAAAAACAACAAATTGTAATCCATTATCTATGTATTCTTCTTTATAACTCTGCCCGTCTCTGTTTTGAACAGGCCTATATAACTGTTAATGCTCAACCACTTTTCCACCTCATTTCTCATTATTATTCTAATGAAGGACCCGGGCTGATGGCCTACTTCCCCAGCTTTGGCTTGCTTACAGCGGAGGGTACATGTAAAAGCATGGACCTGTGGTGGGATCATTTGTGTGTGACTGTGACAGCATGTGACATAACATATCTAACAACCGTATCCCAGAGAACTGGGTTAGTTGTAACAGCCTTAGAGTAACAGGTGTTAGGCAGGTCATTTTTAAACAGTTTTATGGAGAGTGTAAGGCAGGAATCAAGAACTGAATCCTTTCATTATTTCACATTTCCAGTCTTGGTCACTTTCATTCAACAAAAGATGAAAGCTAAAAGAATCAGTCTCAGGACTACGTGCCATTTGTAAAGACATGGCAATCTTTCAGCCCTGTAAGCACCATTTAAGCTCATCACATTCAATACTGTTACAGGGTTGCCGCTTTTGTGCTAAATATTTTATGTAAAGATTTTATTTAAAATTTATATAAAATTTTATTCCTTCCACTACAGACATATTAAGCTATTATTTAATGCAAGTTACATTTGACTGATTTTGCTAGCTGATAAGTCTAATTTAAGGGCAATGAACTGAGAATCACTCAAAAGAAAAACAATTCTACAAAAACTTTGCCATCTGTTGCCTGCTGTCTTATGGTACATTAGCTGGGCATTTAACTGCCTTGTTTTAACAGTGGAACAAAGTGCCAGATTGTGATGGCGAGACAACTGCAGAGGCCAATAAATGTGCTCTCCTTTGTTTAGATTGCTTAGTCTTCAATAGAGAACAATTGTTATTGATGGGTATTGGAATCAGGACACTATCAACAGAAAATGCTAAGCTATGGCAGTACGGCAGAGACTAATTCTAAATGCTCATCTTAAAAGCAACGGTCCTTAAGATTTTTTGGTTTACATGAAACACAGTAGTATTTCTAAGTGGGGAAAGGACAAAAATTCAAATAAATTGTGCCAGTGTGCTGGTGTGACCATCCCTGCAACGACTGATATATTCATTCTAAAATGAGTGGTCTGGTAGGTTTTCACAGGAGTTTCTAGTTGACTACTTCACATGTGTTTATATACACAGCGTAAAGAGTTAAAGAGAATCCGGAGAATCCGGAACCATTGGCTGGTTACCTGAGCAACATTCGTGCCTTTAATACAGCTGATTTAAACAGAAAGCCAATACAAAAGCTACTGTGAACATGAGAGAGAGAGAGAGAGAGAGAGAGAGAGAGAGAGACTGAACAACAAACTGACATGTAAATAAACAAAGTAATATAGGGGTTAAGATGAGTGAGTGCATCAAAGAGAGCGACACAGAGGGAGAAGGGGGGAGGCGAGAGACTGACTGGGATGAAAGCAGCTTGCCGCTGGCCTGTGCCCCAGTGCTTGGTGTGCTCACAGTACAAAGGCCCTGCCATCCCTCAGCCAAGCCTGCGCGCGCACACAGAGAGGGAGGGAGAGGATGACAATCCACTAACTCACAGATCACATCTATTCATCCTTTCTTCCTCCGTCTTCTGCTCTTTGATGTACTTTTGATTAATCCGTCCTCTGCACACTGCTCAATCCCTCCTTCTCTCTGGGTCAGTTGCTTTCTTCATCTCTTCAGCCTGCAGGATACGAAATACAGCAATCTCAAGCAATAGTTGAAGGAAAAGATACATTGACAGATACATAAGATTGGATATATATTTTTTAATGTGCCAAATAGTAATCATCAACAGTAGTAACAGTCATCTTCAAGAAGCAAAATAAGCTTCTCTCTTTCGGGGTTAAAAAAAAGAAATTTAAATCTAAATAAATAAAATGCGAACCACATTTATAAGTCAATATGCCGTTTTCTAAAGGAACAGCTTTCAAATTGTTATGCTGGATGGTTGCATTTCTAAGAGTAGCGCTAGAGACCTCAGGTTTGAACATGAATGTGTGCGCATTTGGATTAGTGGGCATAAAAAAAAATCAGGGGTTTTGGTCATACTAATTTGACTAAGTTTACGAGTTTATCATACTTTCCAAAGTTGATATTACACTTCAATAAGTGCAACAGCAACCCTTCTGAATAACTGCAAAATGTTTCAATGCAAACCAAGTCTGAATTGTTCATAATCATGAGGAAAGGAACCAAATGACTGAAGATTTGAATGCCCAACAGTTACACCAATCAGCCATAACAATAAAACTAATACTCTGTAGGCCCTACAAAACAGCTCTGACCAATCAAGGCACTCTAGTATCTGGTACAAAGATGTTAGCCACTGTCCACAAGTCCTGCAAGTTGTGAGATGAGGCCTTCATAGACTGCATTAATGAGCCTTAGGTGCCCATGACCCTGTCACCTGTTCAGCGGTTGTTTTTCTTTGGACCACTTTGGTACTGATCACTGCATTCTACAAACACCTACAAGACCTGCTGTTTGGAGATGTTCTGACCCAGTCATCTAGCCATCACAATCTGACACTTGTCAAAGGGGCTCAGATGCTTTTTTTGTTCATGCCAACACATCAACTTCAACGACTGAAAGAATGTGTATATGCCATTCCTTGACATGTGCCACTGGAAGGAGATATTTAAATGTTAAGGCTGATGGGTGTAGGATTGCTCAAATTCACTATGGACACTACAGAGCCCCAGCATATTTCCTTTAAATTTCGTTCAGTTTCCATGAAATCAGTCTGTACAGCTACTGCGCAGTTTAGTAGTAGGTGTGTATGTGTACATGTGCAAGCGTTTAACAATCATAAGGCAAACATAGTAATGCTAATGTTTAAAAGCCTCTTGTAGGCCTAGCACACTGCCACTCGAAATCGCATGTTACCCTACTTAATCCTTATCCAGCATTAGTTAAGCTTGCTACCGTCACTAGTGCAACTAAACAGTTTAAAAAGCAAATATTAATGGAAATCAAATAGCAGTTAAGAATAGCCCCTTTAGCAAACCTTAGCTATTTAGCTAGCATGAAGTGGTACAAGTGGGAGGAGGGGGAACAAAAGTATGTAAAACAGAAATGAAAGAAATAAATGTATATAAATTCAATTAACTAACTAAATAAAAAGCTCATGAATGGCACAGATTTATGACGGCCAAGAAACCACTTCACCTCCATTTTATCCTGAGTGAGCCCCAGTACAAGCACTAGTACTTCTGTACTATCTTTGGTATAAACAAACAACCATCACGTGTTGAAGGGTGAATGAGTACACTCTCAGTTACACTTACAGCGAAGCTGGAAAGTCTGCACACCCCACCCCTTTCACAATCTCCACGTTTTATTACGTTACAGACTGATTCTACAATAAATTCTATCCAAAAAAAACCCAAAAAACAAAACAAAAAAAAAAAAAAAACAGCCCACAATGACAGTGAATGCAGGTTTGTAGACAATTTATTAAAAAATTCAATGGATTGGACACGACTGGGGATTGCCCATACCTGCCTATATAAAGGTCCCAGTTGACAGCGCATGCCAGAGCAAACTCCAAGCCATGGGGTTAAGAATTACCTGCAAACCTCAGAAACAGGATTGTGTGTCAAGGTGTAGATTGCTTCAGAGGTCATAACGAGCACAGTGGCTATCATCATTCATAAATGGGATAAGTTTGCAATCACCAATGATCTTCCTACACCTGGGCACCCTGCCCAAACTGAACGATTGGGAAAGATGGGCCTTGTCCAGAGCTCCAGCATATCTTTCAGAGGATCAGCCATGGAGACAGCACTGTACAAATCACACCCTTAGTCACATGACAATCCATTTGAAGTCACCTTCAGGACTGTAAAATCATGAGAAACAAGATTCTGCAGTCTGTTGAAACCAGACTGAATACCAAGTCACGTCTGGAGGAAACCAGGCGCGGCTCATCACCTGGCTATAGCCATCCTTATAGTGAGACATATCGCATCATGATGTGGAAATGTCTTTCAGCAGAGGGACCAGAACAACTAGTCCTGATAGAGGAAAAGATGAATACAGTTAAATAACAGAGATCCTTGAAGAAAACATGCTCCAGAGCGCTGACCTCAGGTTTGCCTTCCAACATGACGACCCGAAGCACACAGGGAAGAGAACAAAAGGTGTGGCTTCAGAGAAAGTCTGAATATTCTTGAGTGGCCCAGCCAGACCCTAGACCTGAATCAAATTACACATATGTGGAAGGAGCTGAGAATTGACCAATGCTTCCCATCCAACCAGACAACTTTTGCAGACTTTCCGGATTGACTGTACAAATCACCTTTCTACTACCCAAGCAGCTGCCAACTGTGTACTCTCACATGGAGGACTGTACTGAGCAATAGGAGGGTTAACACAGGACAGTGTGCTAATCCATACTCAGGCATACAGACATACACACAGTTCTTTTTTTTTTTTAAAGAGTAAGCAATTCACCTGGAATTGGACCGTGGGAGGAAATCCATGCAGTCACAGGGAGGACATGAAGACTCCACCCAGACAGGGACAAAATCAAAGATCCAAACGATAACTTTCAGCACGTGATGGACAATTATTCCTTATTTAAAGAAAAAACATGCCATGAAAGATCACTCATCTCACATACAGCTGAGATTTAGCCAAGATAACTGGTATTGAAGTTTGCTTCATTAGTTTAGCACGAAAGACACCAGGCTAACGTTATCACTGGAACCCTCTCTCTAGCTAAGTAACACTGGGTTTTGACTGTCAATCTAATCTTGGAACAAAATTTTATTTATTTGTATATTATTTTTATTAACTGCAGCAATCTACTGAAAAAGCTAAGTCCCTCATATCCCAATCTAATCTAAAGAATCACTTGACAGTAACCACACATATCATTGATTGAATCAAGTAATAAATCATTTTAACCAGATTTTCACAAAACTATTCTTTAAACAACCAATGTTGGAGTGTTTGGGTGTGTACTGATAGTAGGCCTGGGTTTTGTTGGTCGAGGGTAAACCCTGAGAAACTGAAACTAGCCACAGGAACGTATCATCACCACTACTGACTAACGAAACTGCAGCCAGAGGCTACTTTGAGTGGGGGGCAGTGCATGGGTCAGTATGAGGAGGTTACATAAAGAGGCGACACACAACGCACCACGGACACACACGCAAATGCAATATCCCACCACAATACACAACAGTCATGTTGAATAACACCCAGGTATTGTGTGCTGGTTATGAAACCATTTGCCTCCATTGTCTGCCGACGGAGACAATTGAAAAGTGGGTCAATGGGCTTCAGACACAAAACAAATCAGCTTCCAACATTTCAGTTTACGCACTTTTCCCCCTTCACAGATGGATCGACATGACGTGGGCGGCACCAGTTAGATCACTTACCTCGAAGTGTGCTGTCTCCAGCTCAATGAGACCAGCAAGACCATAGGTGGACAAGCAAGTAGTGGATTCAGCAAAGATGTGAATGTGACAGAGTGAAATGTTTTATGAGGGACATGTTGCTTGGTTTCAGTAACAGAAAAATTAAAACCACCATAGCATAACAGTCCTACAGGAAAAAACTGAATAGTCAAACAACCATACCAGAACATTTTACAGTGTTTAAACATATTAAGTGTTCAGTCAGTGCAACCAGGTTGTGTCAACATGCAAGTTAACGCTAAAGTTAACCGATTACAAAAAAACAACACCCCCCCTCCCCCCCCCCAAAAAAAAAAACCCAAACAAAAACAAAAACAAAAAAAACTTGTGGAACCGCTACTCAGTCCACATTTTAGAGCTTCATGTAAAGTTAAATGGAGCAGTGTCCAATTTCTCCCGGGGCATGAAAACTAATGCCATAGGTAATGTTATTGTGTGTTAGTGTTTTGGGGAGCTGATGCTCTTGTTCTTGCTTATGCTTTTAAGGAAACCTCCGTGTTCTTCTGGTGTCCCTTCCAGCTCACAATGAACAGCAGAGGATAAGGGGGAAGAAGAGGCAGCAGCAGTCAGCATGTTACGGATGTTAGACACCTATGAGAAACCACATGAAAATACCCGTCCCATAACACACCACATAACAGCAACACTCCGAAAACATAATGACAATTGTAACCAGTGCTTACACATGCAGTAATCTACTGTTACATGCATAGGATTGGACAGCCCTGCTCAAATTAAACAGAAAATAAGTTACATTTTCTACAGAAAATAAACTTAAATACTGAATTTTGTCTGCAGATTTTCCGAGCACAATTTCTATTTTTTGCTGAATTTAACATGGTGGGAAGAAATACCACACCTTTTGAACATAATCCAACCTTTATTTTTTGCTTAACTGTGCATTACAATATGCACCCGTTTGTTCTCTACAGAGGGTGTGAACTTATTTCTTAGAAAATGAACAAACAATTTAACCATGTCCAAACTGTCACATGTTTATTCTGGCAACCTTTGGTATATAAATGATGCAATATAAAACTTATTATTCATATTATTATTTGACTACATTCACCAAACACTGTTAGACACTTCATACTAATACTAGGTAAGGGCTCCTTTGGCTCTCTAAACAGCCTCAAGTCTTCATGGCATGGATTCCACAAGATGGGTCACAATTCCTGCAGATTTTTCAGGAGCCCTTTCATACTGCAAATCCCCTCATTCTACCACAGTCCAAATGTGTTCAAGTGGTTTTATATCTAGTGATTGGAAAGGCCACTGAAGAACACACGTTTATGGTCATAAAACCAGTTTGAGGCGACTGCGATGTTTAAGATGATTTGTAACATGGTAGCCATGAGGGGATGCACATAGGCTGTGGAAGTCAAGCAATTATTGTTAATGACTAATTCTGATGGTTAATGTAAACATTACCAGAAGCTGCTGGCCTGTAACAGCATACGTTTATGAAATGCACTGCTGGCACATGCAATTGCATAAATAAGTAAACAGATAATTGCATAAATGAGTAACTATAGCAATTTGTTTCAAAACATTTCAGGTGGTCATTCAAAATACATTGAATGACTAAGTGTCAAGTCCTGACAACTAACTCACCTCAGCATAGACCTGCTGCTGGGACTGGAGACGACACTCTCTGCTCTGCCTCACTCTGTGTACCTGCGACTCTATAGCAAAACACACACTTTCACAGCCAAGGCACCTACACACACACACACACACACACACACACACACACACACACACACTGTTAGATGTCTGAAAGGTAAAGGCCACATGAAATCACATAAAAACTGGGCACTCGTAATTGTGTTGAATGTCCTCACAATGTACTGCTGTACTATTTTCTGAGCATATTATAAACATGGTGAGTTGAAGTTCTTAAATACTGGTGTAATTTTGTTAAAATAATGCTCTTATTCTTCATGCATTTTAAAAATATAATTTACATTAAGTATTGTAACAACAGGGTCTCCTTGAATTACATACAGAACGCACACATACAATAAAGCTTATACAAATAACTCTTTCAGCCTAAAAAAACAAAATATACAATACTCATACCAGTCCTTCAGTGTTTGGACCAGTTCTCCTGTGTTTTGGGGGCACATGTCCCGGCCGAAGGAAGCATCCACCTCCAGCTGCTGCTTGCACTGGTCCAGTTTGCCCCTGATCACATTAGAGTACACAGCCTCTATCAGCAAGTCCTCCAACTGCCTTATGTTGGCCACCTCCAGAGCCTTCTGCAACACACTGTATGGAATACACTGCACACACACACACACACACACACACACGGTAAGGCTCCAAATTAGCTGTGTTCATTGCAGCCACTTTCTCCTTGTATCAAACTGTCAGGCTTGGACACAGATAGTCATACATAGGCATATACCTAGACACAGCCACAATGACGTATTTTCAGACAATTCAGCTCATTAGAACTGTTCAGTTTAACAGATAAATCAGTTAATGCTCTTGAATCCAAATGAAGTTTAATGTATATGAAAACAAACAAACAAAAAAAGCAATATGAGCATACCTGTGTGTTTGCAGCCAAAGTAGCAAGTGTCAAATGCCTCAGTTTTTTTTTCTGGGCTTCTGAGAGAGGAGGCAAGGTGCCCTCGTTGGCTGAAACCCCAACCCATCAGTTAACAATCGGGGGAACATACAATTTAACATTTTAACATACATGTAAGGAATAAGATTAAAAACTTCTACCTTTATAATCATTATATGTACCGTAGGCGAACACGTTCAAGAGTTTACTGTATCCGTCATTGGGATCCAGTGACAACTGAGGAGTACACAACATCATGCAGAAGCTAAAGCAGCATGAACCTTTGGAAGAACAGCGCCATCTCCTGGCGTGTGTCGACCACTTCATCCAGTGCACCCAACCAAAACCTTTGGCTTTTGCCATTTTTGCAATTTTACCTCTTTCACACACGGGAGGTCCAGAAATTCCCCAAAAGAATACACTCCCGGAGCTTCCAACATGCCACGTATGAGTGAAACTAAAGCGGCTCCTCTGAGGCTCTTTGCTAATAAGAGGTACTGCTGTAGAGGACCGTGTTTCTGCTCACTGGCCATTCGGTTAGCTGAAAATAAAAAAAGAAAGGATAAATACGGTGGCTAATTTCGCAAATTTAAAACCAAAAACAGTAAGAGAAGAAAGGAAGTAAGCTGTAAGGTAGCTATCTGCACTTTAACGCTAGCCATGTCTTCACCATAGCTCACACATCCTCAACAACACTTCAGCTAGCTAGCTAATGCTAGCTAATGCTAGCTGACGAGAAAATGTCAGCTAAAATCACTAGCACTAGCTAGGAAACGCAAACTAGGCTACCTCCCTCTAAACGGATTATTAAACTGCTAGCTAGAAGCCTACACACCCACAAACCACACTATCAACTGCCGTCAGATACTTGCTAGCTAGCTATAGATGCACACACCTGCACCTGCTAGCGAACAGCCTCAGCGGAACTCTACAGCAGACGCTGATTTCTAACGGTCATCTTCAAAGGGGGAGCTAGTTAGCTAGCTAGCTACTGTAACTAACTCTCAACGGCAGCGAGGATGTTTATTTCAAGACATTTTAGCACTTCGAAACTCACTAGTTTTTATTTTCACTTGTTTAATGACTTTTACCGTCCTTCGCTAGTGTAGAAAGATTAATAAGGGATTAATTAAGGCTTAGGACATATTTCCAGCGATCTGTCCAGGAAATCCTCGACCGACGTGCGATCCACCTACAACGCATGCGCAGCACATCTAACCCTGATACCCTGATACTGAGCAAAGCTTTATTTTCTGGGTATATCAGAAATAATCAGAAATAATCACTCAGAATTGTAAATTGTTTTTAACCAATGATGAATTAATTAATAATTGAGGAGAATTAAATAATTAATCAATTAATATAGAGGCCAGAAGACTAAACGCTTATATTAAAATGTACTGAAATATTAGGACAGAAGAAAATATTATGTTTATTCTATCTGCCCATTTATTATTATTATTATTATTATTATTATTATTATTATTATTATTATTATTTTGTTGGACTAAACAAATTAATATTTTTTAGGCTTCTTAAAGCTGAATGAATAAACTAAAAACTATCGTTTACATTTTTTTAATGACAAGTGCAGTTATCAGAGATGAAACCCAGGGCTCAGACCAAGAGAGCTATTGATACATTGATACATTCAGAGCTATTCATTGTTTAAAAAATCAATTAATCAATCAATTAATCAAGTGTTTAACTGAGCAATACTAGACAACAAGAAACACATTTCAGTCACTTGTTCCAGTATTTTTGCTTGAAAAATGGTGCTTTTAAACAAAAGGTGAAGTTGTAGATGTAAATATCTGTTGTCTCATAATATTTTTTTTGATCTCACATTCAGACGTCTTCAGTATGTAGCAAAAGCAAAAGAATCAACCTTGCCATTCCAATACAGTAAGAGGCAGTAGGTCTATTTCCATTTATTTCCAAAACCAAAACAGCTACATTTAATTTGCAATATACTGAGTGGTCTATAATACACTTAGCTATAAACACATGTGCTGTAAACCAGTGCAGAGCACTGGACACTGAGGTGTGGTACTGGAAAGGCACTGCAGGGTGCAGATGTGACCTGCTCAAACAGGTCAGTCTCCAGGAGGAGCAGCTTTTATCTGAGCGAGGCACAGCGTTACCAAGCACACTTATGCACAACTGCTCACTTTGCCTCTGCACAGTCTGATTTATGCTTATCACTGACTTCACACACACTGTTCATGCTTACTTAAACTGACGTACAGAATCTCCAGGGCAGCTGAAGTACACAGTGTCTCACAGGGAGAAAGGCAGGTGTCGCAAAGACGACAACTGATTAAACACAGGTAATATCTTTTATCTCTTTGCATGATCATATATAGAATATTTTGTAGAATTTATATTTATAGAATTTATATAGAATTTATAGAATTTATTTATAGAATATCTTTGCAGTCAGAATGAAACCTCCTATCTCTAAAGTTGTAACTTTACAAGAAAACCTTCTTTATTTACTGTAGACACAAAACATCCACACATAGGCTATAAGAAATAAAGTCAAAGTTAGCTGTGGTGACTTAGGTGTGCAGGAAATGTATGTTTAGGGGGAGGCAGGGCAAGGAGAGAGTTGAGTACAGGCATTTGAAGGCATATTTTGATGACTGGTCTTATGTTGTCTGTTGTGTTTCTCAAACCAGTCCACATAGACCACCAGGTTTTGGCTCAAACTCAACTTGTAACAGAAAAAGAGCAAAAAAGTATTTTTTTTAAATTCCAATCTAGCTGGAGCCCACCTGATCTCAGACAGTAAACCTGTAGCCCTTGGAAGATCAGATTGAACACCCCTAAAGTAGGATGTGTTTTTATACTCTATAGAAAACACTTATTAGCTATTTCATTGGTACAGTTTAATGTATATTGTACATATAACCACATTGTTTCTAATAATAGAGATAATCAACTATATAATTTGTACATTTGAAACTGCTGTTCACCAGCCAGCAGGCAGATGGCACTACTAACCTGCTCATTACATCCCCTTAACTGAACTTCTTCAGAGGCTGTGTCTGAATAGTTTACTATTGGCTTTCCTTGATTGTGCCTGATGTGGGATCCACATGCTATCAGAACCCCAAATCTCCAAAACAGCAACTTTACAGGAGAAGTAAAAAGCTTTCTTTACCTTTCAATGGAAGTCAATGTAAAAAGATTTTATTCCAAGTAATCCTGGAGCATTTCTATTGGTCCCTTCTTCATTAAAATTCTAACACTATTGTATCATAATTTTGTAACTGTGCCATATAAACTGATGATGCCAGCAAGCATGAATTTTACTTGTCAACCAATCAGCACTGAGTAGTAGCATCCCACTGTCTAAAACTGACAATCATTGGTATTATTATTATTATTATTATTATTATTATTATTTTGTTATGTAATACATATTACAGCTTGAATAATTTATAACTTATAACTTTGCAGTAAAGCATTTGCAGTAATGTTCAGGGGGCACTGCCCACCCTACGCCACCCTAAATGTAACATCTGACTCAATTCTGTCAAAATCCTTTAGACACAAAACTGTAAACTATTACATAACACAGCTTGCTTACAATGTTTGACAACAGTAGCGACCTAGCTGATAAAGGGTTGGCTATTTTACTATAGTGTGTAGCCAGATGCTTCACAATTAGCTGCAGTAGCTGTAGTTAGCATGCAAACGTGAAGCCCTTTGGGTGTCTTTATTCACAGACTTTTATTAACAATTATTAACTATTGTCCTGATGAAATAAAATAAAAAAACTCCAGCAAAACAGCATATATTATGTTGTTATGCTGGATGTTGGATGTCGTTATGCTGGACAACCAGCACTGGCATCCTGGAGTTGATCGGCTAAAGCAGCACCACGCCAACACTAGACCAGCATAAAAGGCATGATGGTCTGTACTTTGGTTTCGCAGCAGGGTATGGAAAAGTAATTACAGTTTAAATCATTTTTATTGTGAAAATTAAAAAATACAACAATAATAATAATATTAGTAACACAAACCCTTCAATTATGGCAGGGACAGATTTATTAGTAACTTAGTATGAATAGCTACTAAAAACTACATTGAGTAAATGTCAGCTAAAAGGCGGTGAAATTTAGCTAAATGTTTAGAAATATTTGTGTAGACTGATGTACTGTCGCCCTTTTGCTTCTCTCACCTGTCTTTGTTTTCTTAGTATTTCTGGTAACCAGATTTTTCTGTTATATTTTATTAATAGTACAATTCACACATATTTTAAGGGTGGACCGAACCATTTCAGTTAAATAGAAGGGGAAGCAGATCAGGCTCTGGATTTTTACTTTTTGCCAAACGTTAATGTTAATTAATGCTTTAAATAGTTTAATAATACATTTATTTTATGTTAAGATACTTTTTGAGACCCTGTCAGCCACAGGCCCTTAGAACACCAATGGTTCTTATATAGTATTGCACAAAAACCTTATTTTTTAAGCTAGCTAAGTGTAAGCTATAAAGGTTACTGTATCTCCCTTCACTAGCTCTGAGGAGGGTTTTACTGTGTAGCTAGATGGACTTAAGTTGTTAAGTTGTTTATGTCTTGTTTCAGAACCAGCGTTGGCAGTTTGTTAATGGAGCACACATTCTTGAGCAGTGTTCTTCAGATCAGCGCCTCGTGTGGACAAGAGGATGGTGATGAGCAAGCGCCTAAGCTGAGGCCAAAATCAGCAAAAGGGCGACAGCGATCCTTAGCACAGTACCCGAGTCAGGAAAGCCTGGCTCCCAATCTCACCACTAACCACCAGGGGGCAGCAACTAAGAAAGAGTGCAACAGTGCCAACCTAGAACCGCCATCACCTCAGAGAAAACAACAATACCTGCAGGAGAACCGAGGTTCCTCTCCTCAAGAGGAATCAAGAACGATGACTTGCAGGCCCAAATCAGCAAGAGGACGAAGACAGTACTCTTTTCAAAGTCTGAGTCAAGTCGCTACGTCCGAAAGTCAGCTAGCACCTTCACGCAGAGGATCCTCCAAACATAGTCAGTCAGTCATCCCGTCAGTTCAGAATATGGTGGGTCTTTTTGAAAACCGAGAAAGCTCAAAAAGCAGAATAGCAGGCAATGGAGATAAGTCACCGGCAATGAAGCCAAACTCTGCAAAGGGGCACTCAAGACCAAAGCATGCGAACGGCACTGAGAGGCAGTACAGAAGAGACCCCAATTCAGACAGTTATTTACCAGAGCAAAGTCAGTCATGTCAAGTGGAACCTTCTCAAACAGCTTGGAGTCTCAACAGATACAGCGCACTGCCGTCGATAAAACCACACCACTCACACATGCTATATCCTCATATCGCTGGGCAAAGTGCACGTCCGACACACACAATACAAACCCAACAGAGGTCGCATACATGAATGTCATAAATGAGCAAGCCATGTAAACGAACCATCATTCATTACTGTTTGTGCCTGATTGTGTTCTGAACCATCTGGATGGGGGCTCTCCAGGTAGTTACTCTTCTTTCTGTGACAGCACAAATACATGTCTGCTGTATCCTTTCATGAACTGTCAAATAAAAGTTTTTTAGTGAGTCAGATTAAAATTGCTGTTTCAGCTCTGCTGTTTGTCACCATGGGCACCAAAGAGTAGGCCACAGACCTACAAACATGAAGCTGTTTTCTGGAGCTCGGGACCAGAGCTGGACTTTAAGAGGCAATTCAAGGAAACACAAACAAGCCCAAGATAAGAATGACAGCTACAGGAATAATGGGTCGATAAATCAATGAATACATTATAGTCCTGTTAAATTGCCTGTTAAATTCATATGGGGGTGGCAAAGACATCAAGAACAATTACGATCCCAATGAAGTAAGAGTATCTTTGGAACAATCACTTCAATCTCTGGACACCTCTGATCCAACCAAATATTTATCTTCATGTATGAAAGCCTTTTTTGTTCCAAAGTATCCAAACAGCCTTTCTAATGTGTGAATTCATCTACTCTAAGGTGCACCTGTGTCAGTTGCAGGCCCAGCTGTTCAGTTGCAACACACTGCAGCTAGAATGGGGCACTCTGGAGCAGCCACACATCAGCCGAAGGTCACCATGTCCAGTTTTAAACACTGAGTAGAAGAACAAAAGACAGAACGATGATGATTGTGGTCAGCAGAAAAGCATCTCAAAATGCACAGCATGTGAAACCTTGAGGCAGAAGACAGGGCTACAACTTCTGTCAGATAAGAACAGAAAGCTGAGGCTGCAGTGGGCACAGGCTCACCGACACCGGACAGTTAAAGACTAAAGATGCGTAGCGTGGTCTGAGAAATCTTGATTTCTGCTGAGGTGGTATAGGGTCACCAATAATACCTGGACCCAACCTGGTGGAAAGGTGTGAGGAATGTTTTCTTGGCACATTTTGGACCTGTCAATACCAGGTCAATCATCGTTTGGCAAAGCCTTTTTGAGTATTGTTCAACAGGCTTGCCTTCGCAGCCCATGAGCATGAAACAGCCTTGGACGTCCATGACCCTGTTGCCAGTAGTAACTGAGCACAGCTTACCAGGGATCTGCTGGTCTTTTGGAGATGCTTTGACTCAGCTGTCTAGCCATCAGAATTTGATCCTTGTCATGGTCGCTCAGATCTTTTTACACTTTCCCATTTTCTCTGCTTCCAAGACATCACCTTCAAGAACCAACTGTTCTCTTGCTGCCTAATATGTAGAACGTCCTTTAAAAGGTGCCATTTCCAATGTTATTCACTTCACTTCAGTGGTTTAATGTTTATTTAATGACATAACATTTATATTTTATAATTAAATGTAATACAATGTATATATTTTCAAGAAAAAAAAAACTATCTATGACTCTTATCACACTCTAGAGAGCCCTAATAGTTCTTGTCATACTTACTGGTGTGTGTGTGTGTGTGTGTGCGTGTTTATGCCTGGTGGGAACAGCAGACATCTTATGACCGGGTCGTTAGCTCTTATGGAGCTCGTGGTCAAAGTCAATTAAGCCGGACACACTGTACACAGAACAGACGCGTCTGCTGCTCCTGCACATTCGGGGAGATGCTGATGAAACCCGCTGCAGTCTGCTTGATTGATGGGTCATCCTTGCGGTCCTCTATGGTTTCCACATGGGGGCATGTAGTAAAAGCAATGTTCTATATCGATTAGGAGAACCACCGGTTGCTCTCTGGTAGCTTCTGAACTCATAAGCCAACAGTTCACCTTTGCTGACCAGAACGAAAAGCGGTCTTTGGTGGGCGTGCACTCGCGCGTGCGTAATCGCGACGAGTGACCGCAGCAGAGAGAGAGAGAGAGAGAGAGAGAGAGAGAGAGAGAGAGAGAGAGAGAGAGAGAGAGAGAGAGAGACCTGTAACGCCCCGGCAGCGCAGCTCCACAGAGACACTGAAGATTACAGGGTAAGTGAGAACTGTGCTGTTAAGACTGGCTGGACATAAGCAACAACAACAACAACAGCATATTTAACAAAATGTAAAGAACTAAGTGGAACTTTTAACATCTGGATCGGTTGTTTTCCAGCGGTCGGGCTGTGTGGTGGGTTCAAATGACAGAAGGATGATGGGTGATGAGTTGTGTGGCTTTATTCTGTAGTTGTACTTTTTAGCATGTCCATGTTTTTGCGAGACAGAATCCTTTCTAGACTGTTTGATGTATTGTAAATGATCTATTATTTATTCTTCTATTATTTATTTATTTGATTGGTTATTTATTTATATCTATTTATTGTATTATGATTTATTATTCACCCCTGCATCCCTCTTAGATCAAGCTCAGATACGTGTTTCTTAAGCCTGTAGAGGTTGTAGCCACGTTTGATTAATGATAAGATCACACCTTTCGTGGATTAATACAATAAAAATATCATTTTAAAAATCGTAGGTACACAGTTAAATTACGCGTACTATTGTTTTACTTCGGTTTTAAATAAGTAATAAATGTCAATAAAATGTATACAGGTGTTGGTAAGTAAGAGTTAATTAATTGGCTTGCTAATTGATTAGCTTTGCTTTTAGCACTAGAAGGTGGTGAATATCAGCGCGGCACATTTAATTAGCTAGGTTAGATAGAGGACTCACATCTGGAGTAGGCTAGCTTACTAGCTGCTGAGTCATCAGCTTTTAATATGGATGGCTGCCTTACATGAAGAATTTCCTTATTGTTTAACCTGTACCTGTATCATTATTATATAATTAGCTACTGTACATGAGACCACTGTGAGCCAGAAAACCACGCTCAGACCCCAAACTTCAATACTTGTGGTATCATCTCTCATTATCTCTGTAGTTGCAGACATCCTTATTTGGGTGTAAGGTATTTTCTTAGGATAGAACCAAGATGTCAGATGTGTATGTACTGTAGCCTAGTGTGTGAAACCATTTCCCTTTTTGTGGCAGACTAGGGTCCTGGCCAGGTAAGCACACAATGCTACACCAAGGAGTCCTAAAGCTACATTACCTGTGTGACATGATTCAGATGTGAGCTGCTCTGGATTAGTATCTGCCAAATGCCAAATTACTACTACTATTATTATTATTATTATTATTGTTATTAATACTATAAATACATATTGCTTGTGTTGCTCTTTGTGCCTTTGTGTGTGGGGGGGGCTACTTAAAGCAAAACAAAGATGTAAGACATAAGTGACAGAAAAACATACACAAGCTACAACCCCTTCAGGATGTGAATTTTTATATTAATAATTAATTTTATAATAATTAATAAATACTTTTAAAGAAAGCTTTTCTTCTTTATTGCTGTCAAGTAAAAGGTGGTCAGCAGTGGTCCGTTCCCTGGGAATTGTAGTGGATTTAGGAGAATGGCTTTGGCAATGGTAATTTAGTTGTCTCTCTCCTGCCCTCTGCCTCTTTCTCTCTCTCCACTTTCCTTATTCTTTATCTCTCACTGTTTGCAGTGAAATGATTGAAAATATTACTATTACTAGAACTATTACATCCATATCAGGGCATGTTGTTGCCATTGTTCAATTGTACCAACCCAGAGGGGACTATACCACACTAGCGCAGTTGCCTGTTCTAAATAAATGAGAAGAAACCCAGTTAGATTCATGTATTTGTTGCTATTTTCCTGTTGTACTAAATTTGTACCAAACCGTGAGGTCCCAACTACGGTATTGACCCATACCTGTACACCTACAAAATGGTTCCTAATAAAATGTACATTTAGGGAAAAAAACTACACAGGTACAATTTATTCACCAAGGCACAAACAATATAAATTTAAAACATAGTCCTTAAGGTCCAGTTGTGTTAAATTGTGTTAAATAGAAGGAAAAAAACAGGCAAGGCTTAAAGAAACTTGTTTGAAATGAAGTGCACAAGAACATGGTACAGATCGCTGGCTCAAATCCTGGCTCATACTGCCTGCCATCAGCAGTCGAAGCCAGAGAGAGCACAATTAGCCTTGCTCTCTATTGGGTGGGTAGATGGCTGTATCTCTCCCCACATCACTACAGTAATGCTGGCCAGTACGGGCTTCTGCTAGCTGATGTATTGAACTAGGTACCTGATGCTTTCCTACAAGTGCATAGGAGGCATGTTGAAAATTGGGGAGGAAAAAAAATGAATATGATGGTACTGAATTCATGGCCTTGAGGGTACAACCAGGTGAGAAGTAGGATACCACCTCAGTGACAGTTTGGTACCTTTTTTAACGTGTAGGCAAAAAATATAATAAACTGATAACAACTCAGCAACTGCAGATAGAGGAGATACACACGATAGGGAGGAACACCATATTGGCCACTGTGTGTTGTTGTAGCCATCCACAAAATTCCTTGGACTAACCCTCTGAATATGGAAATGACACCAACGAAATTATATGCACAGAGGACTAATCATCTGAAACCAAAATGGCTTCTGTAAACATTGAGTAAGGATAGGGATTGATCCTTTAGGAACCATTGCACCACAGGAACCAAACACTTGCATTGTGCAGATCACCTTCACACCAGTTAGAGCATTTTCCTGTGTCTGGTATACATGTTCTACAGAATAATATCCAAAGTACATCAGCTGTGGTTCTATCTGATGATTCAAGCATAGATTAAAGACAACCAGGAATCAGTGTTACAATTAGCCTCCCAGTTGAGACAGGAGGCCCTCCTAATTGGGAACTGCCATACGTGCCTTAGCACCTAAGCAACAGTGGGAACAATAATCTGGCAAGGGTCTTAAGCCGTGCTGTCTTACTTTATTAGCATGTATCAACATGTGGCACTGACAAAGTTCTGGTAGGGGGTGACTGTTGTAGTTGCAGACCCATGCATACTAAACGCAGCAGAGTTGTCAGGGAATGTCAAGCATGTCAAGCAGCCACCCAGCCTGATATAGTAAAAGAAGGCCAAAAATATCTTGGTGTATGATGTTATCTTGAAAGTAAGTGTACTGATAGACTGCGGGCTTGATCATGCAAGTTGGTGTATGACAGTGCTTCTCCTGATTCACCCTCTGCTCCAAATTTTCCATGCTTCACGTAGTCCCTCATTGGGGAGAGTTCATACACTTGCTGAATACCCTCAGGCTAAAGTTCAAAACTGATATGCCCTACCTTGGCAGCCAGACTAAGGAAACTGTCAACTGTCAGTAACGGGGAGCAATAACAGAAAACAGGCATCCATTAGATGTATTTTGGGGAGTAATAGCAGGTCTAACATTTTAATTAATTGAGCCTGCAAGGATGCAAAAACCCACTGAATTGGGAAGTACCTGATGGTGTGAGGCAATACTTAAATTTTTAGGGAATAAAAATGTGGCACATGAGATGAAATGTTGCTGGCAGGCTAAAATGCTACCATGTGCCATTCCAATATGTTCCAATACCTTCTAATACCGTACACATTCCCAGCAATCTGGCATAGTCTCCTGATAGAGTGGCCAGGTCTTTACTGTAGTCACATTCAGTTGCTGCGTATTTGTGGATGTTTCTGTCTTTAGTTTTGTCTTCAGTAAGTGAAAAGTTGCTCAGTTGGGTTGAGGTCAGGTGACTTTTGCAGTACGTTTTGGGTCATTATCCATATGTACTACGAAGCAGCATCCTGTCACTTTTGCAACATTTGACTGAATCTGAGCAGAAAGTCTAGCTGTACACACATCAGAATTCACCCAGCTACTTCTATCAGCAGTCACATCATCAATATACACCAGTGACCCTGTTGCATTTGCAGCCATACATGCTCATGCATTAACAGTGCCTCCACCATGTTTGGCAGATGATGTGGTATTGTTAGAATCTTGATTGCATCTGTCCACAGAATCCTGTTCCAAAACCTGGTAGGCTTTTAAAGAAGGTTTCTGTTAGTGTAATCCGGCCTTTTGTTTTTGTGGATCACCAGTGGTTTGCATCACGGAGAAAAGCATGAAGGTGTCGCTTGATTGTAGACATTTACAGTAATGCGCCTGCCTTCACAAGAGTGTTCTTAACTTTGTAGCAGGGTTTTCTTCACTAAGTAAAGAATTCTGATACTTCTTCTGTGGCCTTTGAGACTGTTTGGTGCTGATGGGCTCACTAGTGCATTCCTTCTTTTTAAGAATGTACAAAATTGTTGTTTGGCCTCCCCTAAGGTTATCTTTCTGATAAGCTGGTGTCGTTTTTCCAGCCTTAATGATTGCCTACTTCACTTGCAGCAACACCTCTTTGTATTTACCATATTAGGGAAGCAAATAGAACAAAATGTTTAAGTGGCTTGACCTTATCCAGATATAATCCTGAAATTATAATCCTGATACTCAAGAGGCATGGAGTAACCATGAGTAAATGGGGTCTTCTTGTTTAGTCCATTGACTTACAGGATATGGACAAAAGTATTGGGACACTCGCTCATTCACTGTGTCTTCTGAAATCAGTGGTATTAGAAAAAGAGTTTATCCTGCTTTTGCAGTTGGAGTAACTGTCTCTACTGTCCAGGGAAGGGTTTGTGCTGAATTTTGGAGCATTGCTGTGCGGTTTTGATTGCATTCACAAGAACAAGAGCATTATCCCAAATCCATCCTCATGCTCATCCCAAAAGTACAGGATAGAACACCATCATTCCAGAGGACAGTTCCACCCCTTCAGCCAGATCACGCCTGGCATAGTATTAGGCATGGTGCCAATAATTTCCTGTTTATCTGCTCTAGAGAGTCCTATTCTGTTGGCTAAAATTGGCTAGACAATAAAACAGCAAAAGAAAGACCACTGTTTTCTATGTGCTTAGGATTGGCTAACTAGCTAACATTGTTTAGCCATAAATGCTTGCAAGTAGATGGATAACTAAAGTAAAAAAAAAAAGCACCATGGCTAATGGCAGGCATGGGCTAGAGAGGTGTAAAGCCCCCCCTCCCCCTCCCCCCAAATAATTGACCTGTGGAACAGTGGGGCTATGGAATCAAAGGGGTCCATGGTTACTCTCACAAAAGCAGGATGAACATTTTATAAGAGTTGATTTCGGATGTGAGCAGGTGTCCCAATACATTTGTCCCTGGTCAGCTGGTAAAGTCTAGGCATTTTCTGATTTTCTGAAATGGAGCCTAAGTGCATTGCTCTTTTTATTTTTTTCTTTCGGTTGATTTCAAAAGATATGGTTGACACAAATGTAGCCAGGGTTGTACTGTAGCCAGGCTTAAAAGCATCCCTTTTATCCTTTCTTCCATTCTTGGCATATATGGAGGTGCTCAGGTCATAGACAGACTGTGCTAATAACACAGTGCAGCTCACAGCTCAAACCTTAAGCCATCTTACACTTACACAGCTCTTTCTTGCCTAGTTCTTACTTTTCTCTTTTCAGATTCATTAGGGCTAGTTTTGTTTTTAACACTACACATACACCTATTAGCCATAACATTAGTACTAATATTGAGTAATATTGAGCCGCCACAACTGATCTGACCATTTAAGCCAATACAAGAATTATTAAGTCCTGTAAACTGTGAGGTGGGGCTCCGTGCGTCACATCAATAAGCCTAAGTTGCCCATTACCCTATCACCAGTTCCTTTTTTGGACCACTTTTGGTAGGTACTGACACTGCAAGACCCACCACGATCTGCCTGATGTTTTGAGAAATCCAAAACCCAGTTTCTTATGCTTGCCCATTTTTTCTTCTTTTAACACATCTTCTTCAATAACTGACTGCTCAGGTGCTGCCTAACATATCCGCCCCACACTATAGATGAAGATGATCAGTGTTTTGCACTGGCTGATTGGTGTAGATCTAGCAAGGCTTGTTTTCATGTATTGAGTCACTCCATGCTCTCTCCTTCAAATGACATACTAATAAAAGCAGCAGTGTGTGTGTGTGTGTGTGTGTGTGTGTGTGTGTGTGTCAGAGCAAGAGAGCGAGAGGGAGTGTGCGACATTTACACTGTGTGCAGTAAATCTCAGTAAGTGGACTCGGTGTCCAGGTGGCAGGTGTTAGGCTACTCAGACGGGAGCACACGAAAGACCATTAGCAGAAAACAAACACTACTGACCACACAGACATCTGCCATGTCTAAAGATGGGTTCCATTTTGACCGTGTGATGTCTGATGCATGTGCCCATATTTATTTCTACAGTACTGCACAAAAGTCACCCTTCAGTTTCTTACGTTCCAGACAAAATGGCTCACCTTCATCTCCATCATTCAGGAGGTATTTCTACTACTGTGGAGAGTATCTATAATCCCCTTACACAACAAAGAGTTTTCTAACAACCGTGCAGAACAAGTTCAGTACATCGAAAGGGACATGACAGCTGTACACTGGACCAATTCCGATATTTACACCTCACAAATGTACATAAAATCCAGCCCATTACATTTATTAACATTTACATTTCTAGCATTTAGCAGATGCTCTTATCCAGGGTGACCTACACTAGTCATGTCTTTTGAGCCTTTTAGCGAAAACCTGGAAAAATAGTAAAACGCAGGAGCCACTTGACACTTAACACTGGTAAGCAGCATATCACTGCCAGGCTCAGTTATCAGAAACCTGTATGCTGTGTGAACCAGGCCTCGGGACCCCCTGCTTTTTGCTTTTCCAGAAGGGGGAGTCAAAAGATGCAAAGAAGTAAAAGCTGGAGAAGTGTGTGGGTATCTGAGCTAGGCTAAGAGCTAACACTAACCAACTGGCTTTACTATCTCTCCGTTTAGCTAAACACACAACACAGGACAGGCAATCATGCACATGCATACTAGAACAATAGTGAAAATACTGAATAACCTGGAAAAGTTTCAAAAACTCTCACTTCAGTTCTGAAAACCTAAAACCATAGTTATGTTTGTTCATCCTTCCACTGTGGGAAAGAGACTCAGCACTGTGGGTCTGAAAAAATGTGGGGTTGATCAAGAAGCTCTTACAGAGAAATTAAAACAGACCAGAAAGAAGAAAATTTAATAAGCTGGAGCTGCTGGTGTTCCCAAAAGAACAGACTGACCATCCCACAGTACAGACCTCAACATCACTAAATGTGTTTGGGGTTATTTGAATAATGAGAAGCCAGGGGTGCCGTATTGGGGGAAGATGATTTTAAGGGCCTCTGACAGGCAATCATCGATTGTCACTGTGCCTATAAATAACAGGAAAACAGGAAAGTGACTTTCCTGAAAAGAATGAAAGCTAAATAATAAGTAATAATAATAATAATAATAATAATAAAGGGTGTCGCATTAATAATGAAAACATCTGATATTGTATTTATATTTGTTGAGGTTTCTGTGTGATTTTCATATTACATATGCTTTCTCTTTTTTTCTGTTTTTACTGGATATTAAAGCAGAAATTATGTAGCATTTTTACCTTTAAATGGCAGCTTCAAATTTATACTGAAGCTCTATTGACATATAATAGGGACAACAGCGTCACTATTGTTGCTACTCTGGGCCGGTTTCTTTGTGTAATATCCTGTAATATTACTGTAGTACTTAAGGCCATATTCTTCTTTCACTTTAGGTGTCCGTTCTGTATCTCACAACTTTATGTATCTCACAAAGCATGTCCCTTAAGAGTGTTTTAAAGCGACTGTAGTGGGAGCCCAGGAGCAAGAAGTACAAATTCTCGCATAATGCTGCTTTAAAAATACACACTTAAATTCCTATACACTTTAAGCCTTTACAGTAAACTGACAGTAAATGTATTTACTGTTAGCTTCCATTTGAGTTGTATACTTACAATAACACATTAGCAGATTGTCAGTTGACAATCTGCTAGTAAACTGAATACAGATAAAACATATTTATGAATAAAGGGTTTTATTTGAGGTTTTATTTACCATGCATTCATAACATGACCAGTATTTATATATTGTGTCTTACTAACCTTGTTGTTCAGGTGGGAATTACTGTGTGTGTACTGTTGACCAGTCTGTTAATGATCAACATGTACATCGTCGCTGAGACTGTCTTGGCCTTGTGGTTGCTCGGCAGCATGATGTGATGTGAGGTTTGTGTGTGTGTGTGGGGGGGGGGTAGTCAGATAAAAAAACAAAACAAACAGTAATTGGAGAAAATGATGTGATGGTGACTCGCCTTGAAGAGATATTGGGGTGGCGGTGACCACTAACTAGCTAAATAGGTAGATGATGTTGTTTGAGTGCAGTACCCCCAAAATCTGTCACCTGAAATGAGAGCGATGCGTCATGTAAAGTGTGTTTGTATGTGTTGTGTGTGTGTATTTGCGCATAGGGAGGATGCCAGGCTTAAGGAACCGCGCCACATGGGCTCCACTGCTGCTGAAAAGCTCCCGCATCACTTCCTGTGCCAATGGTTGTTCACTAGGAATCACAGCCCACTTGACATATGCTAATACTGAATCTGAACCTGTAGAAGGTAAGCAAACCTGGACAAGGAAACTACACCTGTTTTCTACATTTATTCTTAGGCCACTGAGTCACACTTCCATGCCCCAACTGCAAAACCTGTGGGGCTAGTAAGATTCACTGGTAAAGGGTTTGTAACTTTATGTTAAAACTAATCCCTCTATACAGAGGCTGTACTTTAACCTGGCTAGTTCTCACTATGGGCTGTTTTTTAATCCCAATCTATGCTGCTTTGCCATTAGCTGCTGGAGTCTTAAGAGGGCACAATTGGCTTTAATTTTCACTCTTCGGGCAGCTCTTGAAGTGATGTTGGCTGTGTGGTGGAACTAGGGATCTGGACTTTCCGTTAAGCCTGTCTGCTGTCTGGGAACGCTGTGTTGGCGGTTGTTTGAAAAGAGGCGGGGCCTGGCTTCGCATGTATCAGAGCAGACATGTGTTAAGTCTTTACACTTATAACGGAGCATTGCTAGAAGAGTTGCTAACTAAGCGTCTTTGTCGCTATATTTAGCGACTTTTCAGACCCCTCTAGCAACTTTTTTTTTTTAAAGCGACTAGCGACAAATCTAGCAACTTTTTCTGGTGTTATTGGAGAATTTTGGAGACTCTGAGATGAACACACATATTCTTCAGTTACTGTCCTCAGCAGCGGGTGCTGCCTTGAGCCCCGTCCCACAACACTCCCAGTGCTCAGTCTCACAGTCAGAGCAGACCCACACCGCTCCACGTCCACACTGCAAATGAACTGTGCATGCCCAAATCCACTGCTGACCCCGCCCCCTATTTACAGAGCGGCATTTAAATATAAACATGAATTACTGCTTTTATCTTACACAGTCTCAGTCACTCACTCAGCTCAAAACAAACAAAAAAGAAAGAGAACAAAAAAAAACTACGCCTCTTATAAGGTCACTTTGCTGGTCTCAAGCCCGGATAAAGGAGGAGGGTTGAACGTAGAGTAGCAGTTTCACTCACATAACAGTATTTTGATTAAATGTGATATGCTATCATTTAACTCTGGACAAAATTGATTTATATAATTTACTTATAAAAATGATTTATTTAATGTGGGTCTAGACAAAGCAGTAAAGTCATGAAGTTATTTTGAGAAGTGAAAGCAAAAAAGAATCAACAGAAGTTGATTTATTCCAAGTTAATTTGTAGTTTTAACAGTTTTTACTCACTTTTTTCTCTCCCACAACGTTATTCCTTTATATCTTCAAATATATGTAAATGGACAATTATGCAAATTAGAAGATGGCGTCATTTAGCGATTTTTAGCGACTTTTAGGACAGCCAATAACTACTTTCCCTACTGTGGAGTTGGCAACACTGATTGCCAGAGTTTTGGGGAGTTGTTGGGTTGTTGGGAACTTGTGGGTTGTGGGTTGAGTGGCATTCCCCAAAATCAGAAAAAAGATGGGTTGAGCTTAAGGTAAAAATTATGTTCAGGGTAGGTTTAAAGCTCTGTGTTTAAGACTTTAAATGTGCCATAGAATTCATATTTTGAGTATTTTAAGTTTTTTGATGTATAAATAGTGCACATGTGACGTTGGTTGGGGTATGGCCTTTGTTTACTTTTATGGTGGGCTCATAAAAAAACAATGATGGGCTCTTTTATTGGCTGGTTTACAGCACCATGGCAGATCACAGCATAGCCTAGCTTAGCATAGGTTTTGACACTTTAACAAAAACATTTTGTAGTTATTCCCAAGTCAGTCTTACTGTGCTGTCCAGTCTATATGCTGCTGTCCTCTCTGGGCCCTCTCAGTGTCCACGTGGCACCGTGTGCTGTTAGCTAACTGAGAAGACTTCTCCGCAATGTGGAGTTTTTTCCCCGGCTTTCACATGCGACTGTTAGGCTTCTTTTGAACTAGCCAGTGTTTTAGGCTCACAATATGTCACTTATATGTACTAAACTCTCATTATTCATTCTAGGGCACCTCCATAGATAAGTTTTACCCTACTAACAGACGTGATTACTACTAACAGTTTACTGTAAACCTAACATTCCTTTCTCCACGTGGGGTATTAGGGGTATTCGTGTACCCGCTGGGAGAGCAAGAAGTTGTGGTGGGGTTCGAGGCGCTGGTCTCCAGCAGACTGCTAAGTGTGGAGCTGCAGAGCCGGGGAAAGCTGGAGGACTGCTGTCTGGACTGCTGCCCTGGGACAAACTTCAGCAACCATTGTGGCCACAGCAGGGAGTGGAACTGCTGCGGGGGAACCAACCTGGACATACAGTGCTCCAACGGTGAGACGCATGCAGGCTCACACACACAGTGCTCCTGTACTCCACACACATGTATTTACAGATTGCTGAAACAAGCACGAAAGAAGCACAGGTGTGTGTTCACACACATTTAAATAAATAGAGTCTCCCATAGACTCGTATATTGGCAGATCACAGCAGAGTGATCACAGCCTGAGAGAAACAGAACCAGTATCTAAAGAGATAAAATCATGTGGTCCAACATGGTAGAGAAACTATGCAGGATTTTACACAAATATGATTCAGGTTCTTCAGCGTTTTGCAGTTCTTGCTGGTGTAGTCCTGACAAAGTTGCAATTTCACCAAATTTGCATAGTGCAGTTTCTGTCATGCTGATTCCAGAGTGGCAACAATAGAGGTGCTACTCTCCCTATTGCAGTCAGTGGACAACAAAATGCCACCCAATGCTGCTTTAAGACCATTGTAAATGACCTCTTTTCTGTTTGGCCTCCCTGAAGTGTCTCGTTTAAAACTTCCTCCCTCCTCATCATGTCAACCTGAACACAATGCTATACTGCTAGTCCTAAATAAATAAGTCCTACATCGTGGCATCACAACCACGGTGAAATGTTTTTGCAGCCAAGTTCACATACATTAACAGTCTTGACTGAAGAGAAATGTAAGTATTGCATCTTATTTTTCCTTTGACGTCTTTGTGCCTGTGTGGCCTGTGATCAGGTCATCTCCTGCTGGATGAGGATCTGGAGAGGACCATGTTTATCGTAGGCACAGGGCTCATCGCTCCTCTGGAGATGGTGTCAGTGGTCATTAGCACCACCCTGGAACTCCCTACGTTAGAGAATGGTGCCATCCACCTGATCTACCCTACAGTGCTCACACCCATAGTCAGAGCCAGGATGCAACCAACCAAAAGTGACAGTGGGGGAAGATCAGAGGAGACTAAGTATAAATGCCTTTCTTTCTTTCTTTCCTTATATATTTATCTTTAGCCTTATGCTGCAGTTTATGTGATTTATAAAACAACATTCACATTCAGTTCTCACAACTCAAATTGGCCTTTGTCTTTCTGCCTGTCTCTGTCTCCCATTTCTCCAGTGCGACCAAGTGTTTTGGAGGTGTGTCGGCTAAGCAGGAGAAGCTGCTGGAGGTTAATGAGCAGTGTGCACATGCTCTGTTCTCCAACCCTGCAACCAATCTGGCCCCATACGAGCTCACCTTCCAGCTGCTGGTTCGAGGAGCATGCCTACTAGCAGGTAATATTAAGCTTTTGAGGCTTTCATACTGAACGTTGTGAGCTTTCACGCAAAAGCCTTGTGTCTCCACTTTTACAGTTTTCACTTTTTGACATAATGTGCATGTGTTCTGTACATCGTGTCCATAAGATAAATATGATGAATTAACCAATAGAAATGCTCCATTACATTGACTTCCATTGAGGATTTTTTCCTTCTCCTGTGAAGCTGCCATTTTCCAGATACTCATGGCAGTGCATCCCATTGCCACAGGTGTATAGAATCAAGCACTTAGCCATGCAGTCTGCCTGCGGGGTTGCCAATTGCTGAGGAGTGCATAAAAGTCTCCAACGCTCTGCAGACTCAATAATTGCAGTTCCAAACCTGCTGTTTGCTTATGCGGACCACGCCTTGAGTATTGAATGTTGAATTCTTGAGGGCCAGGAGTAGGGTTGGAAAATTTCTAAGTTTTAAATTTGGGAAATTTACCATGGGAATTAACAGGGATTAATCAAGATTATTGAGAATAAAACTGGAAAATTCTAAAATAAAGGTGGAAACTGCTCCTCAATCCCAGGCACATGACACATTACACACTGAAGGGCTATTGAGACCACAGCCCTGCACTGTCCATTCCTCCATCACATGTACAGCATATGTCCAGATTTGTGACACTCACAAAAGCTAATGGGGAAATACATTTTATTTGATCTGATGTTAATAAGTAATAATGAATAATTAATAAGTATTAATTCTTGGTTACAGAATCCCATTCAGGCAAAAATATAGGTAGCTAGCCTATGCTAGCCTTGGTAAGCTAACATTTTGTTAGCCTACTAGCCTTGGTAAACTAGTCTGAAATTAAATTTCATACATGTTATTCTTATTTACCAGATAGCGAGCAACTGTGAGATTCCACCCTGATTTAATAGTTGCTTAAATGTTTAAATGCTATTACTGTCAATAAAAATATGAACCTCATCAAAAACTTACCTCATCTGAAATCATCTGGAAATATGCTGTACATGTGATGGAGGAAAGAACAGTGAATGCATGGGCTGTGGTCTATTGGGTAATGTGCCATGTGCCTGGGACTGAGGAGCAGCTATTCTATTCAACTGTTTTGGTCATATCTAATTATTGTAGCCAAGATTATGCTTCAGTATATTTTCTCACCTTTAGCTTAGAATATTCCCATTTTATGCACATCCATTCCCATTAATTCCCGTAATTAGCTGTTTGTTTCCATACATTTATTTATTTGTATTGTTGTCTGCTGTTGACAAAAAACAACCCTAGCCAGGAGGATGAGTGCAGGGCATGACCCTTCTCCTAAAATTTCTTTATGTCATAACTCCACTTAGAGCTGCAGAGGGGGGACCAACTCCACATTAATGCATTTTAAAGCCTGCATAGAACAGTTTTATCTAGCTTAACATTTTAATTGTAGCAGTGGTCTGATATAAATATTTACATACAGACATACTGTACACACATATGTAAATACTCCAGCTGGACCACAGCAAAAACTCAAAATGTGATGTGATAAAACAAATAAAAATAATTAAACTGATCATAAATTATTGCATACTTTTAGTGCAATGACTTGTTCTGTTTGAGTAAAACAAAAACTCATTCGTAACACAAGAGACACTGATGATGTGTGAAATTAGGGCAGCTGTGGGGTGTTTTATGCCTTAAGTATTCTGTCGTATAAGCTTAAGCTTTCTTCTCTGTAGGTGCAAGGAGAGACCAGGGATTGTGGCTGCTGGAGTCATGTGACTGCTGCCTGTCACAAATGTAATTTAGTTAACATAATACTTGGCAGGGTTAGGATATACATCAGCATTCAGCTCATGCAATGTCCCTACAGTGTCGCTGAGTCACGTTCCCACAATGATAGAACAGAACAGTCCACCATTGTCGGAGGGGGACACTGGGGAATTGAGGAAATGCAGTTTTGGGTACCATATAGCTTTTAATTTGAAAAACTATGAAAGGTAAAGATAATAATGCAAGTGTATGTCTTTATGTGTGAGTGAGCATTTGGGTTGTTTGTACGTCCGTGTTTTTGTCAGAGTTCCAGCAGCTAAGAGTAAGGTGAATGAGAGTCTTAAATCTCACTGTGGTCACCACATGCTGAGAGAGAGAGGCCCTATGTAAAACACACTGTCAGTGGGGAATTACAAAAGATAATGGAAGCTTATACCTCACCATCCCATATAGCATTGTGCAAACCGCCTAGCTAAATCGCCACACACTTGCTTCAAACTGTAGAGATATTAAGATGTTTAAAACTTGCTTATGTGGCTTCTGTTAACTTTTTTAGGAGTTCCAGAAGTCCTGGTCTTTGTCTGGTCTTTGTTCATCCCACCTGTCTGTTCTCTCTCATCTGTCACTGACCCAACCTGCGTTCCTTAACTCCTCAGGTCTAGAGAGCCCGACCCATGCACTACGTGCAGATGCAGACCCCAGCGCTCAGTCAGCTTCTGCCACCTACATTACTTTGGCAGAGGATCACCCATATGACCGGCACCTGGAGATCATACTGCACCTGAGTGGTGAGAACACTAGCTGGGTTTGTCTGGCTGAGCTACAGATGCTTTAGAGCTGGTGGGGGGGGCATTTATTGTATTTTCATTAACTAATATATTACAGTACAATAACAACAATAATAATAATTTATTTTTGTTTATATTCATGAAAAAAAGTTCTAGACACCCACATATCCAACATTTCTCCTGACCTCAAGATTATTAAAAGGGACTTTACACTAGAGGATTTGACTGCATTCAACCACATGATTGTCAGTGAGGTCAGGTACAAAAAACCCTGTATTAATCACAACAGTGCTCTGAAGGAGCATCCAACAATAAAGGAGGCCAAGTGTATCTTTTGTATATTGACAAAACATGGCAGCATACAAACCTTGGAGTCTATATGTCGACCGATTTACCATAGCCAACATATACATCTGGCCCTCATCCTAGATTTTAACCGGTTTTTGTGAATACTGCCAAAGAGCCTTTACACCAGATGTTTAAACATTACAGTGTGAATTTGATTGCATTCAGTCACAAAAGCATTAGGGAGACCAGGCACTGATGTTGAATAAATGGTTCTGGATCTTCTGGATCTTTTGGAGATTCTGGATTACATACACAGTGTCAACTCATCTCAAAGGAGCTCCATCACTGTATACATGTCCACACTTGTCCACAACCCAGTGAATTTAGGACAATGTGTGACTACTCCATTGTGTCTCATTCTACTTGCAATGCTTCCCTATGGAAATTAGATATATCACGGTGTGTGGGCAACTAAAAGCCTGTATCAGCAATTAGTTAACCTTAAAAATAGCTGAATTCATTAGATGGGGTGTCTAGATACTTTTGGACATATTGTATATAATGTAAATATGTTGCTAATTTGTACCTTGTAAGTTTTCAATTGATACTACATGGTTTATTATTGTGGTTTTATTTATATTATTGTTGTATTAATGTGCATTTCTTGAAATTAAAAGCAAATAAAAATGGGCTTCTGAGTGGCAGAGCTGTCTAAGCATTGGCCCTATCACTGGAGAGTTCCCGATGTCCGGTGATGCCACAGCTATCTATAGCTGGAAGTCTCATAAAGAACAATTGGCCCACAAACGGCCACAATTGGCTGGCCCTTCCTCCACCTCACCACATTCAGCTGTCCAATGGCGTTGTGTTTCTGGCAGCTCAAAAAGATACAGTGACTGGCTTCATGTGATTCAGAGGAAGCAACATGCTAGCTTTCACCCTCCCTGCTCTGGTAGCATTGTGTGATAGGAGTCCTTGCTAGTGGGTGGGATTTTAAAATGAAATCAAATTTCAAATGCGTTGTTGACTGTTGTTCACAGAGCCTCACAGCCCGTTAGTTATCCTGGAGAGGGGCCGACTAAGCTTCAGTCAGTACGAGCAGCAGATCAGTGCCCGACGCGATTTTATTCGCTGTGGCCGCAAGGAGGCAGACCCCGAGAAGAAAGTAAGCTTACATAAATGAAAACTTGTGTTGTTACTGCTTTCACTTCTGAAGTTAAAGCCATTTCCTATTACTGTATATGAATTTTAGCTCTCGTTTTCAATCATTTTAAAATGCAACTTAGTTTCAGGGTTCAATTTGGTAATACTACATGGCTTATGGTTGAAAACAGTTCAGTTGTACAACACACTGATGTTTAGGAATAAGTATGTGGCCTATCCAGTTTACAGTGGTCCTTTAAAAGTGGTCTTCTCAAACGGTACTTACACAGTTTCATTCGTCTGTTCTTTGGTTTTAACAAAATGCCCAGTCCTTGCTAAAGAGAAGCATTCCCACAGCATGATGCTGCCACCACCATACATCACTGTTGATATGACATTTGTTGAGGTGTTAGTTTTGCAGATGGCATTTTGAATGTTGGCCAAAAAGCTCTATTTGTGTCTCACCACAAAGCCTTATATCACATTTTAGGTGGGTCAGACTCTGTCTGGCTTTTTGTTCTGAGTATTTTTTTCAGGGACAGCCTTGTCTACTCAGTGCCAGGGTGATACGATGCAGCAACACTAGACCTTCCACAAGAAATATGCAAACAGCATTTTTCTGTTTGTAATTTTTCATTAGTTTGTATTTGTCATTGAATATTTCTTTAAAATCAATTCAAATTACTCAGTTAGTGGGTCAGCCTTTTAAGTGTCATTTGTAATTCAGAATAACCTGATGATTTAAGGGGTTGCATATTTGCAAGACATTGTATATTCCTCTTTATACTTTATTTCCCTAAATAATTTTTATTAGTTAGTTAGTTTTAAAGGTATCTTAAGTCAAGGCTTGTCACAATAATATGAGATATGAGAATATAAAAGCATAATAATGCAGTTACACCCTTTGGTTAAATAAACATTAATAAGACAAAACCACTCTTTTTAAATAAAGTAGACACACAGGCTCGTTCACTTTAGTGGGCTCTCCTTGCTCTTTCGGCTTAAAGCCAAAATGTTCCCACACTGGAACTGTGGAGTGTGACTTTGAAACCTTTTAGAAGTCCATTTAGACTCACTCTTTCAAACTTTCTGGCTGGAATTACAGTCTTTGGTCACTTTTCCTACACGACAACAGCTTGACAGCGAACAGATGAGAGAACAGAATAGTGTTGAACTTAATTATCATGACAGGCCTATTTGAGTCTTGTCAATCCTATTAAGCATGTTCTAGAGTTAAAGGGGGATTCAACCAATATTTACTGAAAATTTAATTAATCGTTACACCCTGAATGTTTGGGTATTGTGACTGAATTATGTCCCTACCAGTGGAATTTCTCTTAAACACTAAAATACATACAAATGCATCATTATAACTGATCATAATAATATTATGCAATATTTTCATGCCAAAAGATTGATGCATTTTCAGTATTTGTTTTAAAATTTAAAAATCTAAAAATACTTGCTGTACTTATTTTATTGGCTTTACTGCAATGCTGTTTTCACGTGTATGTATTCAGTATATTTTGAAATGCAATTCTGAATGACACCAATAGAATAGATTCCTAGCAGTTGAGACTTGCGTCTGTCATTTTCAGCTGGAGTTTGTGAGGAAACGATATCATAAAGATGTGCAGTGCAACCCGGTGCTGATGCTGAACTTCTGTCCTGACCTCTCGTCTGAGCCTCTGGAACTGCAGCAGGCCAGCAGAGAACTCTTATTCCTCATCGACCGCAGCGCAAGTGTCACCCAGCGCAGCATCGACAAGATCAAGGTATACAATACACATAAGTGAGAAAAAATACATGTAAAAAAATATAAAATACCTACAAAGTCTATGGGTTCACTTTTATAATCACCTCTTGACCTCCATTCTCTTGTCCTTTTCTCTCATCTCTATCAATTCCCTTCCGTTTCGATCCTTTTTTAAACAGGAAGGGATGCTGTTGGCCATTAAGAGCCTCCCTCACGGTACCATGCTGAACATTGTTGGCTTTGGCTCCACTGTAAAACCTCTCTTTGCCTGCAGCAAACCCTGCACTGATGTGAGTGCTACCATCTTCTCTACACACTACAACTGAAAGGGTCTGTACTTAGACATACCCTACTGAGCGTATGTTGTTCATAGTCTAAATTCTATCTGGAATTTATTTTGTTGCTGAAAATTGAATGAATCGTTACACCCTGAATGCTTGGGCATGAATTAATTTGTGAAAAATATGTTTGAAAAAATTGTGAAAGTGGCCGCTGAACACAGCTTTTAGGGGCTAACAAGGCCTTTCAGAAAAGCGTTCCAGGTGCCATTCAGAGCACCATCTGGTGTCCTCGAAGCTCCACTGACAGACATTATTATATATACAAATACTACTATACTACATAAACTAAAACACTTTGTTTAACTGGCACGAGAACGCATTCAGAACCTAGAGGAAGCTAATGCTAATGCTAATACATACATACACGCTACAGAAACCCAAATCACAAAGTGATTTCACATCAGTAATCAACAAACAGCAAAAACAGATATCAATCCAGTGTGTGTGACTGCTGTGACTGACAGACAATTTTACTTACTAATCTTAAATATTAAGGTGGTATCCCAGGTGGTTGCTATGGTGTTGGAAGGTGGTTGCTATGGTGTCCCAGGTAGTTAATATGGTGTCTCAGGTTGTTGCTGTGGAGTTGCTAGGTGTTTACTATGGAGTTGCTTGGTGGTTCCTATGGTGTCACAGGTGGTTGTTATGGTGTTGCTAGGTGGTTGCTATGGTGTCCCACTTGATTGCTGTAAGGTGCTAGGTGGTTATTAGGGTGTTCCAATATAAATCAATAAATAACTAAGTGATTTTACTTCAGTATTTATTAGGAGCACATCTTTTTTTAAATGTGTGGCTGTATTATTAATACAAACCCAGACTCTGATATAATAACCTGATCACCCAGACATATAAAGTAAGCTGTTGGATCAAGTACCTTTTCAGTGGATCTACTGCTCTGTATGGAATCTGTTCAGCCCTGTGATTTAAGCCCAACCACAGAGATTAGTCTAAGGCTTCAGTCTAATGCACCTGATTCAGTTAATCAAGATCTCTTGAAGCACCTGATTATTAGATCCAGGTGTGTTTATTAGATTGTCATTGGAACTACATTTTGTGGGAGCAGATTGGCTTTATTGACTCAGAAGCCTTATTATGTACAATTACTCTGAAAGGATTACCAAGCTTTATGATGTGTGTGTGTGTGTGTGTGTGTGTGTGTGTGTGTGTGTGTGTAATGGGGTTTGTTTACCTTCAAGCTACCTCACATGCTGATAACAATCCGTGTCCTGGTCAGCACTGCAGGTTTCCATGGCAGTGCAGTATCAGGTTTTAGCTGCTCCAGGGTCTTCCATAACAAACACTGGATAAAAACACACATGCAGCCATATGGTGACCTGCCTCGCATTTTACATAATGCATCGGTCAAGCCAAACCTCCAAAGCCTTCTTACTCAACACACGTGAAACAAACACAATACAGTTTTGCAGCTAATAAGCTTGATCTAAGATTTTATATGAGGAACTTCTTGCTTATCTGTTGGCTTAGAGCTGATGCCGTAAAAAATACAGTCCCTGAAAGCCCAATAATGCCATTATGTTCATGTCCATGATGAGTGTATGTAAACGGTTGAACCCAACTGTATATCGCTGCTGTCCAATGAAAAACATCTTGTTTTTATTTTTTTTTACATTGTTTGAACCCTGTAGCTGTTCTGCACACTGTGTGAATACTTCTGGATGTATAGACCAATAGAAATGCCTTTAAATTCCTATTTCACATTAATGTTATCTTCTATTACCTCATCAGTGGTCACAGGATGCTGCCCACAGGACACTGGTTGGTGGACTATTGGAGAATTGGTTGACTATTCTCAGTCCAGCAGTGATGCTGAGGTGTTTAAAAACTGCAGCAGCACTGCTGTGTCTGATCCACACATTAACACACCACCACATCAATCTCACTGCAGTACTGAGAATGTCCCGCCACCCAAATAATACATGCTCTGCAGTGGTCCTGTGGGCATAAATCAAACACAGCATATTATCACAAACGCTTCATACCAACTGTCAAGCACTGTGGTGAAGGGGTAATGATTTGGGCTTGTTTTGCACCTTGCAGTCAAATGAGTCTCCAATGATTATACTGTATCTAAACTCTTTTTCTTTCTCATTCTGTCTCTCCAAAAGAGCACTTTGGCCCATGTATTAGATTATATTCACAAGCTGCGTGTGGATATAAGTGGCAGCAACCTGTTGGGGGCGCTGTCCTGGGTATATCGGCAGCCAGTCCATCGCAGCTGCCCTCGGCAGCTCTTTATCCTGACTGATGGCTCATCAGGTAGCGTCGGCCGAACGCTGGAGCTGGTTAGGAGGAACACCTGTAACAGCAGGTAAACATTAAAACACCTGGTACACACCTGGTCTGCCTGGTACATTACCTAAGGACATGCAAAATATTTACTGTCAGGTAAATATGTACAATTTTATTAACATCTAGTACTCACCTTCAGTAGTGAGTAAATATATGCTTCTGGAAAACAAATGCAATTTGAGCCATTCAGACATAATACTAGGTCAATAATTTGCTTTATATAAGCATTGTGGTCTGTGTAGGGCTGTGGCTATTAATTGTATTAGCTAAAAAAAAGCAAATAAAAAAGACACATAATGTATAATGGAGTATCTGGGCAAAAAATAACCTGCATGGTCTTTCAAAGTTTCCAAAATGCGTAATTGTTAAGTAGATGAAGAGGGCTCCTGAGTGGTGCAGCTGTCTAAGTGTTGGTCCAATCATCAGGAGATTTTGGTGCTGCCATAGCCATCTGTGGTCGGGAGTCACAGAGAGAGTAACTAGCCACGGGCACTGGGTAGGGAGGGTAACTCTCCCTCTTTACTTGCTGGACGCTAGTCAGGGCAGGTGGCTGTTAGCTGATGCAACAGAATTGGCAATTCTTCAACAAGCGTGTTCAGCTGTCTGATGATGCATTAGTGGCAAAAAATGAGGTTGCTGGCTTAACGTGTCTTGGAGATGCAAACTTGGAACATCCAAGAGCTGGTGCCACCATGTGGCAGAGGGAGTCTTAGGTATTAAGTGGGAATTGGCAATGAAATTGGATGGAGAAAAATATTTCTTCCTGTAAGAGACATCAAAAATGTATAATCCTAATGCCAACTGCTGAATAATCATTGCCGCTTTATCAAGTAGGTAAATTTAGAATTTTGCCATACTGCCAAGTGGCACTCACTGACTGGCTCACTGACTGACTGACTGACTATGTTGAAATGCGCATGGGCTGCCTCTAGTTTGCCTAGAAGAGACATTTTCTTGTACTGATGGTCTGAGAACTTTTTTTGCCATAAAGCTTACAATTATATGTGCTGTAAAGAGGAAATGTATTCTTGGGTGAGCTAAGGTTGTGTCCCTTGCTTTAAATATTATTGTAAAGGACACAATCTTAAGCCATGTTCATGGGGTCTTGGGCCCTACACATCTAAAAACTACTAAATATATGGTCTACATATTAAGACTCTCAGGTTCACATGAAATGTACATAAAACCTTTATGATGTGGCGATAAAGCCATATCGCCACAACATAAAGAGCACATATTCTGGCTCTAAACTCCCAAAGGTGGTCATGCAAAGCTAGGCTTGCCTGTTTTTTCTTTTTGAAATGAAGTAATCAAGCTTTATATTTGTGGCCAGGATGACTACATTATCACTTATCATATAAGCCTGTTTTTTAGCAGTATCTCCAAAACTCTATGTGAAGATACAGCAGAGTGCTGAAATATCTGTGTATTTCCAAAGCTCTATGCAACAAAAGCATCAATAATAATAATAATAATATCATATAATAAAAGCGGAAAGCCTACCCATCTATTTTTCCCAAAATCATCTCACTTAACATCGTAACTCTTTGAGTAAGCATTGTAGATGACATTTGGTGTGCTGCCTTACAATGCCAATGATCGTTTATGCTGTGACATTTTCGGGAAAGCACGCTTCGCTCTAGATGTGCTGCTCACTCTCATAACAAACCCCACCCTCGCCCGCCCCTCACACACACACACACACACACTCCCGTTATTGATATGCACTCTGGACATTTAAGAGCCTACGACCCAGACAGACCTGAGATGAATTCCAAACAGTGTGTGCGTTCTCCGGCTACCACTTTTCTCAGACATTCAATTAGTGAAATGGCTCTGATTGTTCCTAGAGGAATACTAAACACTCCCTCTCTCTCAGTCCAGTGGGATTTTATGTTGCCATGTGATCTAACATACATGATAGTATGGTCAAATTAAAGGAATCGTTCTGTGAAAAATCAAATAAACATAATTTGTCATCCCACATGTTTGGGATGTGAAGTAGGGTTCTTTAGTTTAGAACAGGAGATAAAACACTGACCGTAGAAAGTCAACAAGCTCATCTTGGTAAATTCCTGCTCAAAAACATCTCTCAACTCGCCCACAATTCATCCAGGTCTTCATTTAGATCTCCATGAGCTAGAACACACTATGACCTACTTTAGTGTATTAAAAACAAGTACAAGTGAGGAAAATCCATGCCGATTTATTTAACAATATTAAATAAAGATAGATTTTTTGAATAAAATCTGGGCATGTATTTGCTGAGGTAAGATTGGTGACAGTCTTGGTCCATGTTCTGTTACCTATGTTAGCTTAGTCGCTGCCTTTGTAAACTAAAGAAGCACATATTAGATATCACACACATCTAGGCTGATTGACTGCATAGAGAGTTTAAAGGAATAGTTCAGCGAAAAATCGAATTAACATGATTCGATGTGGAATCATGTTAAATCGATTTTTCGCTGAACTATTCCTTTAAAGGCAGCCTTTCCTTAAAGTGATAGTCAAGCAAACACAAACACCTGGCAGTTACAGGTGAGAGTGGGTTACTGGAAGAAATATTTAAAAGACATATGTATTGATGTGCTTTTTACGTGAGGAAGTAAATTCGGATCTAAGCTTGCATGTGTGTAAATGGAATCCAGTCAAATTCAGTCTTTATTATTATTTTTATTTTTGGCGGTAATATAACTAAAAACATACACTTCCACATTTTTCACTACTAAAATTAGAATCAGCTGCAGATTATTAGAACATGGTTAGAGATAATTTTGGAGGAGCCTGTCTTATTTAAACCTCCTTAAAGGCCTTCGGAAAGAAGGTTGGCGATTCAGATTAGTCTGGGAAGGAATTGAAAAAGACCTCAGGACACTTCAGCCACTCTATTGTCAGGAAAATAATTTACAAATGAAATAACTGCCAACATGAGCAGGTCTGACTATCCCAGCAAGTTCAGCCCAAGAGCGGACAACAATATGTGTAAAGAAATATCCAACAATCCTAAATGTCATCATAGGACTTACAGATTGCACAGTCAACGTAAAGGTGCATCATCTACCATCAGTAAGAGACCAAGCAAGTTCAATTTTAATGGGAGGTGTACAAGGCAAGACTAAAGTAAAACAAATATAGTAAATGAACTGCACAGGTTTTCTCCTGTATATACTGTACACTCTGTAAGTAACAATGTCATTTTACTCCAAGCCTAGCTATGATTCTGGCACTGAGCTAGTGTTTTCGTATGTCAGCATACTTGGTGAATAAACTGACTAATGAGATGTATGTTTTGTATGTGTGCATGTGTAGGTGTTTTGGCCTGGGTCTTGGGCCACGGGCCTGCAGAAGGCTTCTTCAGGGCATTGCCAAAGTGACGGGAGGAAGCGCAGAGTTTCTCTGTGAAGAAGAGAGGCTGCAGCCAAAGGTGAGAGAACACACTCACTTTTTAGTGGAAAGACTAAATGTGGTAATTTGCTAGTGCGGACCACGCTCTGAGATGGAACATATTTGTGGTCTGCGAGTGAAGCCGGACCCCCCAGTTGGTGTGATGTGTAACGGAAGAAAGGGAGGAGACGGGGTGGAGGTGTGTGCGACGTTTGTTCAACGTGGAGTTGGACTGAAAAGCAGGGTTATATAAGGGGCTTGAGGGCAAGGAGGAGGAGTTTGGGGCATGGTCCTTCTCCCAAAATTCAATTGTGTCATAACTTTTAGTCAGTTAAGGCTTTCTAACAAGTGAAGGCTGTAACCCTGTTGCTTAGTTTATCTCAATTTGGATGCTGGAATTTGATTTGAGTACATCTAAATTTTATCCTAAGATTTATTAGCTTACAATTATGGTAGTGTGGATATCCCAAGGATTGATCAGCAGCTTAGAGGCTGATCTTTCAGCCATGGCTGCTATATAGTGATAAAGCCATTTTTATTACCTTATTATTCTTGTTATTTTTATAAAATTGTATTTGTTTAAAATACTTTGTAATGCTTTTATTTTTTTTATGTCTTTCTATTTTCATGTTTATGTAAAGCACTTTGAATTGCCACTGTATATGACAGATGCTATACAAACTGCCCTGCCTTGCCTCTCTCATTTAAAGTAAAAGTTTGGCTTAAAATCAAATGTACACAGAAGTCTTATATCAACCCTTCAGTTTTATACTGGAGCAGCATGAGGCTAATATATCTATGAAGTAATGGAAGCCAGTTAACAATCTGCAAATATGGGCACAATCATGTGTGTCAACCTGTTAACAAACTCTGTGTTATTGTGCCCTAGTCTACATTCAACCCACCACAAGAGGCAAACTACTGGTAAAACTCAAGAACATAAATACCAGATTAGACTTTGCTAGAGAATGTCTGAGAAATCACTGCCGGTTCTGGAAAAGGATTCTTGGGACAGATGAAACCAAGATTCACTTTCACCAGAATGGCAGAAAGACAGGGCTCATGATCCTCATTCTCAATCCTCAATCTTGGTAAATGAGTTACTGTTTTTTAATGTTCATTAACGTATGGTATTTGCACAGATTTAGAGCTATTTAACTCCCCTACACCTTCACACACACACTGCCACAGTCCTACAAGTTAGACATATTTGTTGCCCCCAACCAGAACATTGGAAGCATGATGGGTGGCTGTGTGTTCACAGTGTCCTCTTTTTTTGATATCCACTGTCCCCTGTGAAACCAAGCCAGACATAGAGTGTGCAGTGCAGGTGCGCCACCTAGTGCTTAGGTTTTGCACAGCAACATTCTCTCGCTCTTTCTCTTATATATACAGTGGGGAAAAAAAGTATTTAGTCAGTCACCAATTGTGCAAGTTCTCCCACTTAAAAAGATGAGAGAGGCCTGTAATTGACATCATAGGTAGACCTCAACTATGAGAGACAAAGTGAGAAAAAAAATTCTGAAAATCACATTGTCTGATTTTTAAAGAATTTATTTGCAAATAATGGTGGAAAATAAGTATTTGGTCAATAACAAAAGTTATTCTCAATACTTTATTATATATCCTTTGTTGGCAATGACAGAGGTCAAACGTTTTCTGTAAGTCTTCACAAGGTTGGCACACACCGTTGCTGGTATGTTGGCCCATTCCTCCATTCAGATCTCCAATAGAGCAGTGATGTTTTGGGGCTGTCGGTGGGCAACACGAACTTTCAACTCCCTCCAAAGGTTTTCTATGGGGTTGAGATCTGGAGACTGGCTAGGCCACTCCAGGACCTTGAAATGCTTCTTACGAAGCCACTCCTTTGTTGCCCTGGCAGCGTGCTTGGGATCATTGTCATGCTGAAAGACCCAGCCACGTTTCATCTTCAATGCCCTTGCTGATGGAAGGAGGTTTGTACTCAAAATCTCACAATACATGGCCCCATTCATTCTTTCATGTACACGGACCAGTCGTCCTAGTCCCTTTGCAGAGAAACAGCCCCAAAGCATGATGTTGCCACCCCCATGCTTCACAGTTGGTATGGTGTTCTTTGGATGCAACTCAGCATTCACTCTCCTCTAAACACAACGAGTTGTGTTTGTACCAAACAGTTCTACTTTGGTTTCATCTGACCATAAGACATTCTCCCAATACTCTTCCGGAACATCCAAATGCTCTCTAGCAAACTTCAGACGTGCCCGGATATGTACTGGCTTAAGCAGGGGAACACGTCTGGCACTGCTAGATCTGAGTCCCTGGCGGCGTAGTGTGTTACTGACGGTAGCCTTTGTAACGTTGGTCCCAGCTTTCTGCAGGTCATTCACTAGGTCCCCCTGTGTGGTTCTGGGATTTTTGCTCACCGTTCTTGTCATTTTGACCCCACGGGCTGAGATCTTGCGTGGAGCCCCTGATCGAGGGAGATTAGCAGTGGTCTTGTAGGTCTCCCATTTTTTGATTATTGCTCCCACAGTAGATTTCTTCACACTAAGCTGCTTGCCTATTGCAGATTCTGTCTTCCCAGCCTGGTGCAGGTCTACAATTTTGTTTCTGGTGTCCTTCGACAGCTCTTTGGTCTTCACCATAGTGGAGGTTGGAGTGTGACTGTTTGAGGTTGTGGGCAGGTGTCTTTTATACTGTTAACGAGTCCAAACAGGTGCCATTAATACAGGTAATGAGTGGAGGACAGAGAAGCCTTTTAAAGAAGAAGTTACAGGTCTGTGACAACCAGAAATCTTGCTTGTTTGTAGGTGACCAAATACTTATTTTCCACCATTATTTGCAAATAAATTCTTTAAAAATCAGACAATGTGATTTTCAGAATTTTTTTTTTCATTTTGTCTCTCATAGTTGAGGTCTACCTATGATGTCAATTACAGGCCTCTCTCATTTTTTTTAAATGGGAGAACTTGCACAATTGGTGACTGACTAAATACTGTTTTTCCCCACTGTGTATATATATATATATATATATATATATATATATATATATATATATATATATCTCGAAAGGGTCGACAGGGTTGCCCTAAGCCATTTTAGATACCTTATTTAGGCAAAGGGTGGGACACCTCATAATTGTATGTGTATGTGTCATCCTTATCAGCCTGTCTTTCTGCTGCCTCTGATTTAGTTTCAGGGCCCGAGCTCTACTGTTGTTTTTCATTTCATTAAAACCGGTGTGATAAAAACAGATGAACAGGTTCAGCAGAGGTAGCAACAACATTGAGCCCAATCTATAGTCCGTAAATTAGTCTGAGCTGAATTAGTAGGAGTGTCTGAATGGAACATGAACCTCCTACTGACCAGCTGAATCCCTCCCCCAGTCCACATACACTCGTGACACACTAATTGTGATTTCGATTTGTGTTATTTCTGTTGATAAATCATTTAGAAACCTGAGATTTAAAAAAGGTCAGCCCTGCACAGTAAACACTAGAGCACCTAAAGCAGAAAAACTGACAGTGGTAGTTAAATGTAATGGAATAAAGACCACAAATGGATGTGTTTCAGTCATAATGATAAACATGGTCAGAGTGTCACAACCACAGGACACATCCCTGAACTTAACTTAAAGAGCTTTTCAGAGGACATAGAATTGCTTCCGGGGAGGGTTGTATTGTGTATGCTAATATTACCAACTACTCCAACTATTCTTTTTTTTTTTTATTTACATATTATTTCATAATGAGCCACTGGCATTTATACATTGCACATCAAGACATTTTACAAACTGACTGAACAGTGGCATCCCATTGCAGCTCTTTAGAGCCACCCATCCTTTCACTAATGTGTGTAAAAAAAGAATGCATGACTACGGGCTTGTTTTTACTCACCTATGGCAATGGGACTGAATGAGGTGCCTGAATGAGGTGATAAAAAGTGTGTCCCAAATCTTTTGTCAGTTTAGTGTAGTTTAACCAGATTGGGCACATCACAACCGCATACTAATTTTCATAGTAACTAATTTTTAAGTATGTATTATGTAATATGGTTAAACATATCAAAATTGAGTAAATGCAAATATCCAGTCAGTTTTTCATGTGGTTACGATGGACACATTTGTAGAAAACAGATCAGTTAGTATTTACATTTAATCAGCCTAGACATGTGTGATGTCTAAAATGTGCTTCTTTAGTTTACAAAGGCAGCGACAAAGCTAACATAGCTAACATAGCAAACAAAACATGGACTCAGACTGTCACCAATCTTACCTCAGCAAATACATGCCCAAGAGTTTTTGTTCATTTATAGTATTTTCATGTAGTGCGCAAATGGGATGCAGCCACTGATACAACTAAACCTGCCAAAGTAAACAATGGAAGCAGCACATTTCGATTTGATGTCATGTAAATAAAATTTGTTTCAGTTTATCTTGCTGACCTTATCTGTTGTACTTTGTGGACAGAAAATAATTTTGCCAGTATTGAAGGCAGCCTCTTTCACAAAATGTATATGTATTTATGTTTTCTGACTTGTTTGGTTCATAAAAATATACAATTTCATTCAATTCATTGTGTTTGTTCATCTACCCCCTCAGTCTGGTCTAATTAACCCTTTCCATGAGGCGAGTTGTAATTTTCCCAGTCAGGCCAACTTTAAAATAAATTGTATGAAACAGCAGGTACACAATACAAAGTTGTATTCTTCATTTTTTTTACATAGTTTGAATCTGGTAGTGGTTACAGTGCAAAAGGGTTGCAAAAAACATTCTCCAAATAGCTTCCAGCTTTCAATCTTTTCAAACTTTCTACATTGACCTCCTCTGGAAATTTTTGTGTGATGTGTTACAGTATACTGGATTAAGTACAGTAGCATAACATTAGAAATACTTGTTTTTGCTGTAGCTGATAAAGTGTCTGAAGAAAGCTCTGGAGCCGGCGCTGACAGACGTTCGCATTGACTGGTATGTGCCGGACAACATGGAGGCTCTGCTCTCGCCCAACGAGATTCCTCCGCTCTACCCAGGGAATCGGCTGATTGGCTACTGCACTCTCTACGACGTATCTGGGTTCAAAGAGAAGAAGAATGAAGTAAGTGTGTAGATGTGTGTGAGACAGATGGAGACAGTTGGGTGCACTTTAGGTGTACTTTAAAATATGAATGCTTTGCTGCTGATAAGAGCTGCCATCATTTTTACCATTATATTGTCTAATGTAAAATTCTCTAAATTCAGAATTAGTGTCACCATCAAACTTGGCCTTTAGTGTACTGTTTGTTTGTGTGTTTATGTAGATGAAGGGTAATGCGTTCAGGCCTGTCCCGAGGGGCTCTGCTGGGTCGGTATTCGAGCTGTCCCCCGGATCGTCTGAGCTGCTGCAGCCGCTGGTGCCGGCGAGCGAGCGAGAGACAGCAGAGGATGGAGAGATTGAGGATGCGCTAAGAGAAATCTCACAAGAAATTTCTTCCGAGTTCTCCTGTGCACCAGCCACAGACAACGTCAGCAATTCAGGTACTACACACTCTTCAGTAACTACAGTACAGTGCAGCTTGAGTTAAAAATCAATTGGTGGAATCTGTAACAAGACTTAAGGGGGGCAATAGTATTCCAAAACTATGGGCCAATAACTAGAAAACATAAAAATGATGCCATAACTGTCCACCATGTTGTCAAAATTGCAACCAGAGCCTGTGCAGTAGAGACCAGAGGATGACTCTACTACTCATTTGGTAGACCCGGCCACCTTTAACTAGACCAAGCGTGTCTCAGACTGCCTTCTTTGAGCTTATAATTTAAAAGCAACGCATAGTTTTCCTCTGGATGCCCAGTTTATCCCGAAAGTGGAATGTTTCAGTAAAAGTGCAGTTAATGTAAAATGGGAAATTGGCTGTTTTGTCATTGAAACATATAACGATGTGTGGAAATACACAGAAATACACATCATACTTCAACTCCAACCAGTGCTTATCATTTGGGGATTCATTGGGAGATAGTCCTGCTACTTCTATCAACAATATCAATAAACATCAGTGACCCAGTTTCATTGACGGACATACATGCCCGTGTTAAAAAGTGCCTCCACCATGTTTGACAGATATTGTGGTATGCTTCAGATCAATTCAGAATTAATCAGTTGGCTTTATCCTTTCAAAAAATCTGATTTTGATCAGTCTGTCAAATCAATCTGGCTTTTCTGTTCTTGAATGTTACCAGTGTTTGGCTTCTTGAAGTAAACCTTCTGTATTTACATGAGGACATCTTATTTGATTGTAGGCTCTGATACACCAACTAACTCTATAGTGTTCTTGACCTGACTAAATGCTATGAAGGAATTTTCTTCATCTAATAAGGAATGCAGCACTCGTCAACTTTAATTGTCTTTCAAGGTGTTCCGGTTGTTTTTGGTGTTGCTAAGCTTGCAAGTAAATTCCTTTTTGGTTTGGGAGTCTCCATGTTGGGACATTGGAGGTTGCTGTGTTGGAGAGTGGGAAGTTTGAATCCCTGAACTTTCTGTTGCTAATATATTCACTGCTGCTGATGGAACTGCAGGTCCTCACATAGACTGATACTATATATTCAGTATTACCAGTACTTTAGGTCAGTGATTACTGTAAAATATGTTTAGTCCGACTTTGGTGTGAATTCTGTGTGTGTGCTCCCTAGTCACTGATCCGGATTATGTGGTGAGTGATGTGCGCTGGCGGATGGAGCAGGCATCATATGTACAGGAGCAGTACATGCTGACCCGGTGCTCTCTGGGCAGTGAAAGGGGGTTGGCATCTCTCTCACCACCAACAGAGAGCCTCTCTCTGGGCATGGACACCGGCTCACTCCCGCAGGGCCTGGAAAGGATGCCGCCACAGGGCAGGGGGCTCTCTCGCTGGGAGTCTCCATGGCAACAGAACACTGCCTCCACCATGGATCCGGAATCTGGAAAGGTGAGAATGAAGTAAAATTTCAAGTGTGATTTTTTGAGGTGTAAGAAAATATCAGTATCGAAGTATTGTGATATTATTTCTGTATTGATTCTCAAAAACACAGTATTGATTTTTTAAGAATAGTTTAAATGCAGGGATTGATAGCAGAAGTCACCATTCCTTTTACTCAGATTTGATGCATATGATGCTGTTTTGTTTTGATAAACTTGATTGCAATATTGCAATATATTGATTCGTAACCCATGTCAAGTCAAGTCAAGTAGGTTTTATTGTAATTTCAACTACATACAGAATACACAGTGAAGCGAAACAACGTTCCTCCAGGACCATGGTGCAACATAGACAGTGCATACAGAACACAAGTGCAACACAATACAAGTGCGGACAGACAACACATCACAGTACAGACAGAGAATAATAAATAATTGGCGGTAGTGTGCAAATTATGCAGTGTGTAATAAATATTGAGTCCAGTGAGGTCGTAATGTTATTAGTGCAAATGCTTTGTGCAAAAATGCTTTCCATTTTATCTGGGGTAAATGGGTGGAGAGAGAGAGAGTGTGTGCATGTAACAGAAAAGACATCAGTTCAGAAGTTGAGTTGAGTTGAGAAGTCTGATGGGTCAGGGGAAGAAGCTATTGCAGAGTCTGGTCATGTTGGACCGGATGCTGCAGTACCTTCTTCCTGATGGCAGGAGGGAGAACAGTCTGTGTGAAGGGTGGGTGGAGTCATCCACAATGCTGGTTGCTTTGGGGATGCAGCGGGCAGTGTAAATGTCCATGACGGAGGGGAGAGACACTCCGATGATCCTCTCAGCTGTCCTCACAATGCGTTGGAGGGTCTTCCGAGGCTGTGCAGGTCCCAAACCAGGCAGTGATGCAGCTGCTTAGGATGCTCTCTATGGTCCCTCTATAGAAGAGGGTGAGGATGGGTGGAGGGAGACGGGCTTTTCTCAGCTTCCGGAGGAAGTAGAGACGCTGCTGGGCTTTCTTGGCTGTAGAGCTGGTGTTCAGGGACCAGGTAAGGTTCTCCACTAGATGGACACCAAGGAACTTGGTGCTCTTAGCGATCTCCACAGAGGAGCCGTTGATGTTGAGTGGAGAGTGGTTGTGTCTTGTTTTCCTGAAGTCAACAACCATTTCCTTGGTCTTCTCTACATTCCAGTGAAGGTTGTTGACTGTACACCACACCAGTCTGTCTGCTGCTGCACCTCCTCTCTGTATGCTGACTCGTCACCTTTGCTGATGAGACCCAGCACAGTTGTATCATTGGCGAACTTTATGATGCTGTTAGAACTGTGTTTCGCAACACAGTCATGAGTCAGCAGGGTGAACAGCAGAGGACTCAGTACACTGCCCTGGGGTGCCCCAGTGTTCATTGTGATGGTGCTGGAGATGCTGTCCCCGAAGTCCAGGATTCAGTTGCAGAGGGGGGTGTTGAGGCCCAGCAAGCTTAACTTCTTGGTGAGATTCTGTGGGATGGTGGTGTTGAATGCTGAACTGAAGTCTATGACCAGCATTCTGACGTAGGTGTCCTTCTTCTCCAGGTGGGTAAGGGAGAGATGAAGGGTGGTGGTGATGGCATCGTCCGTGGAGCAGTTGGGACGATATGCAAATTGCAGGGTGTCCAATGAAGAGGGCAGTTGGGTCTTGATGTTCCTCATGACTAGCCTCTCGAAGCACTTCATGATGATGGGCGTGAGAGTAACGGGACGGTAGTCATTGAGGCAGGACACCGTGGACTTCTTCGGCACGGGGACAATGGTGATGGTCTTGAGGCACGTTGGGACAGTGGAGCTGCACAGGGAGACGTTGAAGATGTCGGTGAGAACATCTGTCAACTGGTCTGCACACTCTCTGAGCACTCTGCCGGGGATGTTGTCTGGTCCTGCAGCTTTCCGTGGGTTGACTCTGCGCAGAGATTTCCTCACGTCCACTGCAGTCAGGCACAACACCTGCTCGTCCGGCTTTGGCGTGATCTTGCTCACCAACGTGTTGTTTTGTGCCTCAAACCGTGCATAGAAGTCGTTCAGGGCATCAGGGAGGAAGGCATCACTGTCACAGGACGGTGGCATTGTCCTGTAGTTTGTGATTTCCTGGATGCCCTGCCACATGCGCCACGTGTCACCTGTGTCCTTGAAGTGGCTGTGGATTCTCTGGGCGTATGTGCGCTTTGCCTCTAGGATGGCTCGTGACAATTTGGCTCTTGCTTTCCTCAGGGCCGCCTTGTCACCCACTCTGAAGGCCGAGTCGCGGGTCCTCAGTAGCGCACGCACCTCAGAAGTCATCCACGGCTTCTGGTTTGGGCGTGTGGTGATGGTCTTGGAGACAGTGACATCATCAATACACTTGCTGATGTAGCCAGTGACTGATACTGTATACTCCTCCAAGTTAACAGAGTCGCCTTCAGTTGCAGCCTCCCTGAACATGTCTCATGCAGTGCACTCAAAACAGTCCTGAAGGGCAGAGATGGCTCCTGCCGGCCAGGTTTTCACCTGCTTCTGAACTGGTCTGGAGCGTCTGATGAGAGGTACCATGCTACATACCGCATTGCCAGGTTATCAATTCATAGCCCTAGCGATTTATGCAATAAAACCAGAGTGATGTCGCTATAATCAGTTTTATGGAGAATTTCAGATGGCTGGTGGAGTTCAGATATGAAAAATACAGGATACTGTTGTTTTAGTTATATAGTGCTACACTAACCAATACAATAGTCAGTTTTTAACTGTGACTTGTAAGTTATCATTGCCATTTAACATTTAAGTACCGTTGAGGTACTTTATTGGCCCAATTTCCACCGATCTGTGGATATTTATATAAATGTATGACATTGTATGTGTATGGACAAGCTACCATATATACAAACACACAGACAGCATCACACATATTTTAACTGTTTATGTGAGGACAGCGAGCGACCCCATCGTTCAGACACCCTTTTCGGTGTCAGGATAATGGCAGGTCAAGCTGAGCCATGCTTGAAGCTCGAAGGGCTCTTGCTATAGATTGGGTTATGACCATTGTTTTAAGGTATGGAGGGGCTGGTCAATTCTTGGCTTTGTAGGCCAACGTCAAGGTTTTGAATCTGATGCTTGCAGCTACAGGAAGTGAACAGGAAGAGAACGCAGCAGAGGAACTTAGACACATTAATCATTTCATTTTATTCATTTATTATGAAAATTGTAGTTTTTACATAAAAGAACAACTACATTATAACTAATCAGTAAATACGTTTGGCTCAACTGGACAACAACAAACTAAAACCTTCACCTATCCCTTTTATTTTACTAGGGAAGTTGTGAACATCCAAAGCTGCCATGCTCTGGTTGTCTAACACAGAAAATCCAGCAAGCCTGGCTGATTATGTGTACTTATGCACTCCATGCCTAGAAGAGTTGTTGAATATACCAAAAAATACTACCTTAAATACACTATATGTAAAAAATGTTTGTGGACATCGGTTCTAAATAATGCATTCAGCAACTTTATTGTTGCATCAATTGCTGACACAGATGTGCAAATGCACACACACAGCTTGTCTAGTTCCAATAGAGGTAGTGCCAATAGATTAGGACTCTTGGAGGCAGATAAACATGAATCTATTGGCCCCGTACCTAATGCCAGGTAGGTATCCACTCCTTTCCGTCGCGCTGTGAAATCAAAATCATAGCCTTGGGGTGGGGTACAAAAACTCATTCACTGGGTACAGGAATGCAGTATGTCCCATTTGCAAATCAGTAACTGTAAGCAAAGGCATTTGATGTCTTCCAGTCAACACGGCATACCTCTAAAGTGAATGAACAGTCTTTGGAGTGGTGTCCTAAATGGAAGATGCATTCTGTTCAGTTTTAGTATTAAAATTCTCTAGATGTCCTTGTGGAACCTAGACTAGTATGTGTGTAGAATTATATGACTTTGTGAATTATATGTTTATATAATTATACTTTGTGAATTATATATTATATTATATGACTTTATGAATTATATGTTTGTGCGTGTGTGTCTACAGACAGCCCGGCTGTCAGACCGTGAGGAGTGTGTGCGCAGGCAGAAGGCCCTAGCACGCTGTGCTCTGGCTGGTCGCAGTTTCTCCTCTCCGCAGGGTGACCTGGACATGCACCGCCTGCGGAGGGCACTGGAGAGAGTCTCCTTCGAGCAGGCTGTTGGAGGCAGGATAGAGGAGAATGACACAGAGACTCAAAACACACCCCAAGCTCTGTCTCTTACAGACTCAAGTGAGAGAACACACACACACACACTGTATGTGCAGTCTTTCTTATCAAGCACATACACTCCGAGACAGAAGTATAACAGCAAAGAGTTTTCAAAAATATTGTGCTGGTCGTGACTTGGAGGCAGAGTTATGTAGATAACAAATGTAAGATGCTCTGGATTAGAGTGTGAGTAAAATGCCATCAATGTAAATGCAAAACATCAATCAAGGATAACATAATTTATATATAATATATAAATATATTATATTATTTATTATATTTATATTATATATAAATTATAAAATATAAAATATATATAAATATATTCATAATATTTAATACTCATAATTTATTCCAATTACATGTCTTTATTGATATCTTGTTTAAAGCAGCATTATGCAAGAATGGGCATTTCTTACTCCTGGGCTCCGCCAGAGCCAGGAAGTGTAATTCACGCTTTGAGCCACCTCTAAAGGACACTTTACACGTAGCTTTCTGGACAAGCTGAGAGATACTGAATCATCACTGAAAGTGAAATAAGCATGTGAACTGACTTAAATCACACACGTTTAGAGGATAAAGCCTCATACCTGACAGAACAAGGTAGAATGAATTGTCTCAAGAACTGGATCAGTTTGGTTTTCCATAGTATGGGCTTCTTGCAGTTCTGTTTATGCAGGTGATTTCTTCATTTTTGGAAACAATAGAGGCCATATGCCCACCAACTCATCCTGTATGTGTACTACAACCTGTTAGAATATTCACATGTTGTCACATTACACAGACTGGTTTAATCTTCCATCATTGTCTTCAACGACTAATCCCTTTTTCCCTTCTTCTCACCTTCTCACTTTCTTAATACATTTCCATCTTTCTCTCTCTCTCTCTCTCTCTCTCTCTCTCTCTCTCACACACACACACACTCTCTTTCTCTCTCTGTCTCTTATTCCCTTTCCTCCAGATGGTCTACTGTTTCCAGCCTCTCCACTGGACTGGGACAGTTTCACTGATCCTGAAGGTCTTTTTGCAGCTGCCCCTGCCAGTGACTCTCAGGGTGGTCAGGCCCAGTGCCGGTCAGTCATCCATGGCCTACTTGGGTCCCGGCCTGTGTCTTGGGAAGTTAGTGTGGACCTGTCTGTCCTGTGGGCTCCGGAAGGCACCACACGAGGGCCCTGGGATGAAATCATCCACCAACTCACCGCCCGCTCCGTCATCAGAGACTTTGAGAACATGGCAGAGAAAGAGACAGACATAGAACACGGTAGGTAAGAGGCTGGAGGTGGGAGAAAATAAACAAGAATGAACATTAGAGATTAGAGAAGTTTTAAAAAAAAAAGTATAGATGGGGTGAAAATAGAAGAAATGCCTATTTCACAACCACCTTTGGGGTGTATAGGGGTGTATTGGCATGTTGGAAAACCCAGTTGTATTATAAGTATTCTGAGGTAGTTCATTCACTGGGTGAAATGTATCCGTTCCACTGGCAGCAACACGGCTTAACATGCTTAACAGCTTAAATGCCTCACCTTTACTCCTCTAAACAAACTTCCTAATTGTAGTAAAGCAACTTAATCTCAATTTAATCTCATCTGACCATAAAACTTTACTCCAGAGAACTCTTTCTTAGTCCATGCGGTGAGCTGTAAACTTTAGTTGAGCTCGAAGGTGTAAATTTTGTAGCTATTTTTTAACTGTAGCCTCTCAGTCCAGTGACACTGGTGTTCTAGCAGCTACCAGTTCATAGCTGTGCCTTGGTGTTTTTCTTGGTTTTCCTGACCATCCAAACCAATTTCCTCTCAGCTGAGGGTGACAGTTTGGGTCTTGTTCCAGTCTCTTAAAACCATTTCTAAATAACTGCAAATTCCAAGATCATTAGAATAAGAGCGTTTTTTTAAATAAACAACATTATTTGTTTGCTCTGTTCTGAATGAGTTAACGAGTTTCTAAACTTGGAGCAGTTCCCCCTGTGGGTGCATATATATGTGTATATATATATTCTGCCCCAAAAAAGAAAGGCCACATGAATTATTGAGTGCCCAATATCGCCATGGAATTCATGCTCATGATGAGTGTATGCAAATGTCTGACCAGAACTGTATAAACACATAGGTGCACCCATTTGTCCTAAAAAAGGGGACAAACTCCTTATTAATAACCTTGATTTTAGAAGAAACTTTGTACGAGCAGGTGCCTATAAACATTGGACAGATAGTGTATATTGTATTGTTCTGCTGAAGTATTTATTTCTTGATGTATAATCTCACATTTACTGAAATACATTAAACATTGCCTGTACTGCAGGGTCTTCTAAGCGATATCGTATGAAAGCCATCCAGACCAGTAAAAGCTGTGGAATCATCTGCATGTACACAGCGTTTACTACTACTGATGCCAGTCCCAGCAAAACACTGTCCGAACCTACAGACATACGATACACAGGTATTATTTCTTTAGGCATCACATCCAGTAAAATGACTAGCTGGTTACTGATGCATTCTAAATCTGTTGTGTATGTGTGTGTGCAAGGGGTGCGTTTTGGGAGCAGGCGCAGTACTGGCAGCAGGAGACAGAGGGCATGTTCAGTCGGTCTAGGACGCAGGCCATCCAGTAGAGACAGTGAGGAAATAGACGACATACAGACCTCCACAGGTGACACCCACATGTACACACCACCTCTATACAGGTAGTAAACTGGATCTGAAGTTTAATACCTGATATGAAAGTTGATCCTTATTTTTTTTATCTGTTCTGTGACACTATAGCGCTATTTCTCACTGTGAACACTTTTTCTTTGCAGATCGAGACGACACTCCAGCTTCTCCACGCAGCCTAGCTTCGTATGACAGCAGTGAGTACAGAGACATGCGCACACGCCAGAGAGAGAGTTTAGTTGTGTTCCATTCCACAGGGTCGCTAAGCAGAACCCTTATATTCCCTACACACTAAGATGGTGTAAAAAGGTGCAAGACTGTACAGCAGTTCCTGACTGTAAGAGAAACCAATAGATAAAGCCCTTTATTTGAAAGGGGTTTCTGAATTCCTGTGTCTGCTTGTGTGTTAGGTGTGGGTGGAAGTGTGCATCCTGCCAGCCCTACTGCCATCTCATCTCGTTCTCAACGCTCCATCGAGAGCAGATCAGTTGAGAGCTTCTTCAGCACCAGGTCAGAAAAGTGGCTTGAGTTTATTTATTATTGTGATTATTACAGTACTACTGTTGTACAGAAATGGCCATAATATATTTATGTAATAAAGAGAATGTAATTTCATCATTTTCCTTTCACCAAAGCTGCTTTTCATCATTTAATAGATTTACACTGATCATGATGATTGAAAATGGGAGCCTCTATATATATTTAGATATATATAGAGATTGGGGTTAAAATTCATCTGTTTCGTAAAAGCAATTTAGGTGGCCCTAGCATCACTGTGTATATCTTATTATTAATAATAATGATAAAAATGATAAGATTTACCTATAGAGCACTTTTCATACAGATATCAACCCAAAATCATTTCCATTAACAGCAAAAATATATAAAAATGAAGATTATATACTGTATATTGGGACCTTTTTCAGTTTTAGCTCACTGACAGGCTTTTAGAATGAGAGATGACGTTATACCTATTTCCACAAGTTAACACAGTACCTTGGGGTCTTAATGGAAGGCAGTCTGTTACATGCTTTGGTCAAAATACCACGAGGATCTAGCACCACAGCACCATTCTCACACTGTCTAAAACAACCCTGTTCAGAATGGCTGGTTCAATGCTCACAGTGCTCACACCTCACGCCATGCTTTTTCATTACTCTCCCACCCAACCACCCGGCTACACAAACTCGTATACTTTCTTATATTTTCATTTGTCCTTTGTCCTAGCTAGCATACCATTTACTTCCCCGTGAATTCACATCTCTCCTTTTCTTTTGCAAAAGTATTGAGTGAGGCTCCTCAGATGGGGAACGCTATAGTTCTAAAATGGCCTGTGACATAGAAAGCACAGCCAAATCTAAATGGTGTGTGCTGGCTGTGCAGCATTCGTACAGCCAGCAAAAAAAATACAGGGTTGTCTTGTTTCACAGTTTTTGGTTTGCTACTGCCAGTAGCCAAATGTATGTGTATAAGCACTGAAAAAGTGAAACTACTACTTTCTCTACTTAATTCTGATCTTCTGGTTTGTGTGTGGTGTTTTATATGGTCTAACAGTAGCGGAAGTGTGACATCAGTGATATACTGATGCAGGCACAATCATTACAATCCCGAAAACTGATAGTGTGTCATTAAACAATTGATATTTCAATTGATAATGAAACTGGTTCTGAGTGAAACATGTATTTGCTGTGGTTGATCAGTCCCAGTCCCCTGTTCTTGTGTGTTTGTGAGTCTGTGTGTGTATGTCTTGCAGGTTTAACCTCAGCAGACTCAAGTCCAGCCACAGCTCAGGAAGGCAAACTCCTCTCAAACCACAGTGCCTATCTGCAGAATGTGACACACACGCAGACTCCCACTCACCTGATTACCTGCCTCTGGTGAGTGCCGTAACTTTCCTTTCTTCTTTCTGTCCATTCACAGCTACTCTATATAATATCGATTTCCAGTGATGCTCGTGAAGTTCTTCTGTCCTTCAGAGGTTTAGTTGAACAGTTATTACACACACAATTCCTCTATGGACCTGTTGAGCACCTGAATCTTAAAGCTGGCCAGGTGTGTGTTTAAGGTTGCATTCAGAAGCTCTGTAGAAATCCCTCCAGTGGTACCTATCAGGAAGAATGCACAAATCCCTATGAAGTAGGACTGCCCAGTGTGTCAAAGTCCTGTAAAAACATATGATTTACTCCACTCTGCATCCAGTGAGATATGGAACCAGCTTACCTTACGAAAGATTAGTCACGTTTATGATTTCTTTTCTAAAACGTGTTAAACTTCATAATAGCTACAAAAGTCAGGTAAGGATTACATTAGTGTCTTCAGAGAAATACAAGACATCCCATCCAGTGCAGTGAACACACACAGTGACAGTAGCAGCTTCCCAAGCCCAGGTATCGAATCCACAACCCTGTCAACAATAGCCTGGTGCTCTTACCGCTGAGCCACCACTGCCCCAACATGTACTTGTTTCAGAATTTACCTTGCAGATTAAGAATTCATCATGAATTGTAAGATTAGACTGTGTTTAGCTTTGACATGAAGCTCAAAGTTAGTAAACTAACTAGCTAAAATGGACAGTCTGGTGCAATCCTTACCTTGCTTTTTATGGAGACTGAAAAATCACCTTACACAGTTTACTTACACTGATAATAAGGCCATAAACTGCCTAATATTGTGTTGGTCCCTTATGTGACGCCAAAAAGCTCTGACCCATCGAGGCATTAACTCCACAAAACATAGCCAGCATTACCTTTTTCAGCAGTTTGTTCTACAGAAGCTCTTTTTTAGGATCTAACCAAATGGACTAGCCAGCGCTCACCATGCTCATCAGTGAACATTAGGCGCTCATGACCCCGTCACTATCTGTTCATCATTGGACCACTTTTTGATAAGAGCTGAGCACTGCATACTGGTAACAAGACCTGGACTTTTGGAGATGCTCTGACCCAGTCTCAGATCTTTCCGGATTTAGTGCCACCCTAGTGGCTATTCTAGCATAGGATTGGAAATCAACTGTTGAATTTATTTATTTATTTTGACTGGTTTGAAAAAAATTAAATGGCAAATTAGCAATGGTTGTGTGTGCTGCACAGCCCCGGAGACCTGGGGTTGAGGGTTCAGTCCCCACTCCGGTGCATGTCTGTGAGCAGTTTTCCCAGTGTCCATGTGGATTTCCATGGTATGTGAATTGGCCCTTCTAAATTGCCCCTATGTGTATTTGTGTGTGTGTGTGTGTGGATGGATAATAGCAGATCTGCTGCCTCTTGGCGGACCAAGGAAGGGATTAAACAGCATCAGTTCAGATTCTAATTGTTTTCAAGGACTACACACCAGTTGCTCCAACATGGGATGCAAGATGACAATATGAGTAGACCAAGACAAACTATAAAGACTCTTTCTAAATGTCTCTCTCTCTCACTGTTTGTCACCTGCTTCTGTGCTCAGGTGCGTCTGCAGTTGGCCTCAGGTGTGTTCCTGTTGTGCGAGTCGTTCTCTGAGTGCATTCATATTCCTCTGGACCGTCTGAAGAGAGCATCTCCCTACCAGAGCCACCGCAGCAGCCTGAGCCCACCATACCGCTGCATCTCACCCCCTGCCATCCGGCCCGTCGCCCCCTACATGCTTGCAGATCACACTAGTGTCCATCCTCATCGGCCCAGCCTGCGCCGTTACGACACCAACGAGCCCCTAACTGTGCTCTCTGATCGTCTTAGTTCAGAGGAGGGGTCTCCAGAACCAGTGGGCGGTGTCCCACAGGCAGATAGTGGGCGTGGCTCTGAAACAGACATGTGTGAGGGCTCTCTGCTGGAGGGGACGGAGCCTGAGAGGGAGGAGCTGGCTCAGCTAGATGTGGAAAGCTCCAGCTGGGCTACAGCAGTGGCTCTGGCCTGGCTGGAGCACCACTGTGCCGGTTTCTTCGTGGAATGGGAGCTGGTGGCAGCTAAGGCTGACTTCTGGCTCAAGTGTCAGTCACTGCCAGAGGGCGTTGACCTGCCCGGTCTGAAGGCGGCCGCCAGACAACTGTTCCTGCTGCTACGTCATTGGGATGAGAATCTGCAACTCAACATGCTCTGCTACAACCCAAATAACATGTGAGAGAAACCTCCAGCCTGGTATGGTCTGCTAGAGAGAAATATCTGATGGAAAAGCCAACGTTCTCACTCAACAATGTTCTCAGTCAACATTCTTCTAGAATCCAGGTCAGAACCTCCAAATCAGTATGGCCTGCTAGAAGCCAGAAACACAGGCCGGATAGTAGCAAACAGCACATGATGGACCCAATTTCACATGCTCTGCTAGAAACCAAGCAACATACGATGGACCCTCCAACACCATGTGCTCTGCTAGAACCCAAATTACATATGGCAAGACCTCCAAACACTCCAGGCTGTTTTAAAAGTCAAGGAACATATGATGGAACCTCCAACACTACACTTTCTACTACAGTGCAAACAAAACATGATATGATCTCAAACATTATATGCCCTGCTAGAATCCAAGCAACATACAATATATGTCCAAATGTTTGTGGACACCCCTTCTAATGAATGGATTCAGCTACTTTAAGTTGCACCCATTGCTGACACAGAGGTGCATATGCACACATGCCCATCTTGTCAAGTCCCTGTAGAAGAAATAGAATAGCACTCTGGAGCAGATAAACATAAACCTATTGGCACCATGCCTAATGCCAAGTGAGGGCTAGAAGGGTATAAAGCCCCTTCCCAGTATTGAGCTGTGGGGCAGTGGAACTCCATCCAGTTCTCCTGACAGTTCTCCATCCAATACATTTGGGTTGAGATCATCCTGATCCTGATCTCAATAATGCTCTTGTCGCTGAGTGCAATCAGATCCTACACCAATGCTCCAAAATCTAGTAGAAAAGCTTCCCTGGACAGTAGAAGTAGAAGGAACAACAAATGAGCAGGTATCCCAAAATGTCTTGTCCCTATAGTGTTTAATGGGACCTCCAATACCAGAGGATCTACTACAACCTCAATATGTCAGAACCACCAAGGCCCCGTGCTCTGCCAAAACCCAACATACATATGCCCTGTCAGGCTACATCTTTTTTCTACAGTCCTAGCAGGGTTGTTGTTCCAGAGGGTTTAAGAATTTCTCTGCTCAAACACTCCTGGTTCAACTCATTGGTTACGTAGCAAGGCCGCATCTAAATAACTGAATAAAATTTGCTTTCTTACTTGCTTTCCCTTGATTTTGACTGATCTGTAGCCCCCACAGCCTCTCTTAATATAGAGGCAAAACAGACTAGCATGTGGATCCACATGGTGGGTTTGGGCAGGGAATTCCCCAAACTGTACTGGACACTAGCCAGTAGCCCAGCTATAAAGAGATAGTTGTGTTGATGCAATTACTAATCTTGATCTAATGCTAACAGAAACAACATATTTGTTTTCCTGAAAGGATTTGAATCAAGCAATAATAAGGGCTTCAATTCCAGAAACCCCAAGAAGTTTATACCTTATAAGCCATTTAAAATATGTGTAAACTCGGGGTGTGCACTCGGGTGTGTATTCGAATACTTGATTAACTTGAAAGTGCCATTATTTGAACACTGAAATCACTGTTTGGGTGCTATACAGCAAATTCCCACCACACCATCCAAACGGTCAACAGAATATCTGTTTATCATATGTCGGAACGCACATCCCTAATGTAAACCTCTGCTCCAGCGTTCTCATCCAGCTCACCCAGTTATGAGATGGCTGAAACCTTTATAAGCTGGGATGTTGGTTAAGTAAAGACTTGAAACCTTGCAAGGCAAACCTTGGAATGTTGAAACGCCAAACTCTGTAAGTTGGAGCTACTTTTCTATGAAGTCTTTTTAGTGATTAGCTCTAATGGATGCTGCACAATGCTGCAAGCACTAAAGTCAACATGAATCAGAAATCACATTTTCTTTCTATAACCATGAAAGTATAAAAATTCCAAAGGTAAAATACATGGCCTGTTTACACCTGGCATTAACTCGTGTTTTCTGTCTGGATATTATCTGGATCTACTTTCACCGGATTCTTTTTACACTTGTCATTAAAACGCATCCCCAGTGTGACCGGATGAGATCCGATTTTACTTTGTAAAATGTAAAATGCACGTAATTTACATTTCACCTCCTGTAAACAATGGTTTCTCATCATAATTGTCCTGCTCTAAGAGACAGTTTAGAGAAACAGTGGGGGTTCTGCAACCTGATGGAACAGTTGATGGCTCTTGCAGTACTGTAACGGATCTATCAGAATCATCACAAACTGGCCGGGATGTGACGTAAACACAATTTCTAACATGTCCGTTAACAGTAAAATCAACAACAAATGTACAATAGTAATGTACAATTTGTATGTTAATGCTAATGTTTTAAACAAATAAAATCCACACCTTATTTTGCATCAAATATCAACAATGCATTTAAAAAATCCAAACAAATTCATATTGTCTTTTAACCTCCCACTCCTAAACCCAAATAAGAGAAACTTTACTAGTTCGGACCGTGCCATCAGCACACGATGAACTGGGAAGAGACTGAAGGGAGGGGGGAGAACAAGGAGAACTTTCAGCTGGAGTTTAAGCGGCTTCTGCTATGTGGTAGGAAGCCAGACCCCCCTTTTTTAATATGTGGAGTCAGAAGACTGGTGGGTGGTGCAGGGTTGCAAAGACTTGCCATGGACATGTGAACAGGGTAGAGATGGTATTTACAGGATGTTTGATTGAGAGGGGCTTTAGACACAGTCCTCCTCCCAAAATGTTTTTATTTCCTAACACCCCTCACCATAAAACCCTGTCTTCATTTTTGACATAATGTGAATCTGGTCATTGGAATAAATTCTTGACCTCCATTAAAAAATTTTCCCACCTATAAAGTTTCCATTTTGGAGATACAATGCATGACAGCATCAGGTGTCTTTAGAGCCTGTCTAAAACCATCATTGTGGGCATTTTTCTTTTTTCTGTTACTTTCTTTCTGTCACTGGATGCTATGTTGTGCTGCTGTAATTAATTTTTGCGTCATTCAGTTGTTTTAGTTGGATGTCTTAAGTTTATCTGCCACACTGTTGCTGATTTTCTTTTCCTTTTCTTCCGTTTGAGAAGTTCTGAAAGGCAGGTTACTGTTTAAGCCACGTCGTATTGCCTCTTGATGTTGATGGCTGTATTGAGATACAACATGCTTAATTGCCTTTAAAACGATTGATGCCTTCAGGTAAATGAAGGCCCTGTTCACACCTGGTATTGACATCGGTCTTGAGTGATTTGAGCACAAGGGGACAGTGGGGCACCGTTTAAACCTTGTATAGTCTCCATAAGTCTTGAATGCATGTCTAGTGACAATTTGGGATTGGCGTTTCGTGCTGGAAGGAAGAGTAACACAGCCATTTATCAGATTCCCGCAGTATTTTTCAGCTGGAAACGTCCTGGCTTCTTTTAATGTACCAATAAGAACTAGTACTACTATAAGGTGCTGCCACTATGACCCAAGGATCACTGGTTCGAATCCCAGGTCGTGCTGTCTGCCATCAGCAGTGATAGAGAGAGCACAAATGGCCATGTATTCTCTGGGACGGTAGTGTGGTGCCGGGTGGGGAGGCTGTCTGCTAGCCAATACATCAGATGTTTTCCTCTGGTTGCCCACTGACGTTGCATCAGCATCAGTTCCACTAAAAGGGGGTGGGGCAGGTTGCGCAAATGTTGGAGGAGGCATATGTCAGTCCTCACCGCCCCCCACCCCATGTCGAGAGCATTACATGTCATGGGGGAACCTCCCACTACTCCCTCTCTCTTTCCCACTGAATTAGCAAAAAGATGTGCAAGGGTGAATCAGGCTTACACCGGACCCAGTTTAGACCTGTACTCAGCACTGTTCACTTTTGACCGGACCACCCAAGACGTACGTTATTACCAGGTGTGAGTGAGGCTTTAGATCCTGCAATAAATCTTTTTTAAACCTGACTGCAGCTTTTGTCCATGGCTTTCAATACACAACACTGTAACTTAAGGTGGCCCTGACACATTAACTAGAGAAAACACAGTCTATTTGCAGTTGTCATCAGCGTTTAAGTAAGTGTTCATGCAGAAAAAGAATTAAACAAATTGAAAATCACAAAATAAGCCTCTAATCATAAACTGCGGTCACAAAAAAGAGGTCACATGATTTTCATTCAGCACTTTGGAAAAGAACAGAAATCAAAGAAACAAACTGAAGAAAACAGAACAGAAAGACTGAAAGAATGGAGGTCACATGCCATGTTTGTGCCCTATGCAGTATTCCTGAATGAGTTCTGTTTGGCCAAAGCTGAAGCGAACATTCATGAAAAGTAAACATCAAAAATATCCCTGACAAAAGATACGGCACAGAAAAAAAAAAAAAAACTACAATCTGAGTTTTTTAAAGCTTATCTTGATTGTACACTGTATACACAAATGTATAACATATAGCTTCCTAAAAATAGTTCTACAAATAAAGTTTCTACAAAAAAAATCACTATATGATTCCCCAAAGAACAATGTTTGGGGAGATACGAAGAGATAAGAAGACTTGAAATGTATTTAATATTTTTTTTTTACCAATTTAAAGGTTCTTCACACTTACAAGTGTGAAAATAATATTGATGTATTAAAGTATCGCAATATTATGTTTTGCATTACTGTTTCCACTGTATCGTAATCCCTATATCGTAACGCATATCGTATGGGCTGGTTCTTGCCAATACGCAGCCCTATTCACACACTCAGATTTCTGTTGCAAGCACCATTCCTTGGGGAACCAAAAGTGATTATTCGACGGTATGACTCAAAGGAACATTTTGCAGCACCTTTATTACCAGAGTGTACTTGTTGCTCCTTGAAGATAAGACCATTCAGACACCTAATTTGACAAGTACCACACCCCACTGATAGGTAAACAGGTAGAGGTTTACATTTGATATATTTCTTTATGTTCTCCATATGTTCTGTAAGTGGTCAACCCAGGACTAAAATCCTGAACTACACCTTATAACTGTTTATGGATGTGTAATGCAGTTTAATACAGCTTATGCAGCTGTAATTAGTGAATGTAACAGATGCTGCACAATAAGTCCTATGAGGGAACTGTGGCTAATACCACCACATCCACTCACTATAAGCAGCCATTAGCACAAAGGCCAATCAATAGCCGCTACTTCATATGTCGGAAAGTATTCAGACACCCCTTCTAATTCACAAATTAGCACTCAATTTCATTGTAGGGCACCTGTTGCTGGCACAGGTGATCAATTGCTCACCGACGGCTCCATTGAAATCCATATTATTAATAGAATAGGGCACTCAATAGTAGTTAGATATGACACTGGAGCTCCCTCTACGGTCTTTGGGATGAGTTGGAGTGGCAGACCAAATCATCCAACATCAGTACCTACTACTCTTACTACCACTCTTTTAGCTTGCTAGAAGTGTTAAGGCTGTTAGTGCAGCAAACAGGGGGACAAAATTCTTATCAATACCCTGGATTCCAGAAAAAACATTGGATGAGAAGGTGTCCAAAATCCTTTAGACAGATAGGGTCTCCTCCTGGACAGGAATTAAACCTGGCCCTGAAAAACATATTCCATTCAAAATGCTGTGTTTTCCAGGACCAGGCCGGAACACTGTCCGGAACACTGTCCATAGTGTCTTCACCTTCACAAGTTCTTCACCATAAAACAGAACCTAATTATATTAAAAAGGGGTGGTGTTATACATGCCCATATTTTTTTGACCAATGATTACCAACCTTCCTGAGATTTACTTGCAATTTCAACTAAAAAAATGAGTAAGTGAGATTTGGATAAGAAGAAGAAGGTTGGAAAACAATGCTGGAGACCATGTACTTCCAACATTTCCATGACCCAGAATCATAAAGCAATACCAGTAATCTCCTCAGGTCATATAGAGAGTTACTAGACACAGGGCTTGCTTCTTAGATTATGAATAAGCGTAGAGGAATAGGCTTACATCTCTGTTACCATAAACAATGTCTTCCACGTATTTAGAAAAGACAAGACAACCCACGACTCAAATAGAAGTCAATGGTGTGTTCAAGAGCCTGATCATTTCCCTCTATTGTAAAGCACAGGGTTTGAGTTTTTTATTTAACCAAAAAACTTAAATATTCTAATTTGGAGACGTGGCAGATTATTCAGGTGAGATTAGTCTGAATAACATCAGAGTATTGCTTTGAGCTAAGACTAAAAAGTAGGGATGTATGACAGATTGTATTAGCCGATATTTTGAAATTGAAACTCTGTAATGTAAATATCTGCATTTTATTCATTTTACTGCATTTTTAACCCAATCGAAATGAATGCTAATCCAGGTAGATCTAGTTCCTATATTTACCAAATACTGTCGGTACCAGCATTGGCAGCTCGGTGCATCCCTACTAAAAAGGCTTCTAATAGGCGGATCACAACTGACATTTCAATTTAGTCCATGACCAGACTTAGTCCAAGTCCAGGAAATCCAGCTTTTCCAATATTATACTTGATGCTTTTCACCGCTGATCCACACAACATTCACATTTTCCCCATTTCTAAGTTCTAATACTTAGTCCTTTAGTACTTTTTTCTTTTTAAAATCCTGAGAAGCTTTTGTTTTCCATCACAATTTTGCACATACTGCTCAACTAAACCAGCATCAAAGCTCACTTTGATCCACTGGACATCAAGGGCTGAATCCCCTGCAGATGCTCTTTTGGCCGATAAGACTGATACTCCACTGCCCGTCTGCCCAGAGCAGTGGCATCAATGCGGGTAGAAGCAGAAGTATGATGTAGGAGGGCCCGGGACGTCCTGTACATGGAGGGCTCTGGTTGTGCCGGGGTCAGTGGCGTTTGGCCTTATTTTGGGACTCCGTTTGGGATGTTGGGGTGGGGCTGAACCACAGACAAAGTAGAATGATGAGGTGGCAGACGTGCAGAGACACCGAGCTGTAGGTGGTGGAGGGGTATGTGTTCCATGACAGCTCTATAAGACCCAGTATCAGAACCCTGAGAGAGGAGATGGATTTAGAGAAACTGTAAAAGTACAGTAAACAGAACAATAACAGAAACAAAAGCAAGTCAAAAACAAACTTCAACCAAAACACTATAAATTCAGGAGTGTGACCATGTGGGTATACCTGAGAAGGTGTGCGAGCTTCTTCACCCCACCACTCCACAGCAGGTAAGGCAGGGTGTGGAAATACCAGACGTAGAACTGGTAGTGCAGAGAGCGACAGAAACACATGCCAATGAAGTTGGAGGTGAACAGGACTGTTATGATCTGTGAGAGCCAGTTAAGGATTTAAAAAGAACTGCTTCTTCAGGTCAGTTATATTAAAAATGAAATATGGAATACAGGTTGAGCTCCCTTGGCTGTAGAACCAATCCCTGTATTATTCTTGTTTTGTACAATTTTATAGTACAAAAGAACCAAAGCACCAATGCACAGGATTTGGCACCCAAACATGTTTGAGCTATTAGATAACTTTTACCAAGATTTCAGACCATAATTAGCTTGTTGGGGCTAAGGCTTGTTAGGAAGGGCCAGGTGATGCAAATTTCAAAGCTTTCTAAATACGCTGACTAGGGTTAGGTGGTAGCCACTTTTTTTCCATACCATCTCAAACTATTACTGCGCCAACATTCCTGTGTTAACATGGCTTATATCTCATCCTATGATGAGAAAACCGAAACCGATTAAGGTCCAGTTTGCTTACAAGGTCACAATTTGAAATCCTCAATCATCAATGAATGCTAATGTGTCAACCTAATCTGACAACTCCAAATGTTAAACTGCTCTGAATTGGTTGGAGAAGCTGGTTATTAGTTTAGTTGGCATGACAGCTCAGACAGACAGACGATAAAAACTCATGTCTGAGAAAGTCCTGCTGTTGGAATGACAGAAAGACTAAAAGAGACCTGATCTGCAGTGTTTGGACTTGTAGTGACTATGTCAGCTTGAATAAGTTAGCTAGCAGGCTAAACACCACAGCATAGAAAGTGTTCTAACTAACTGAGGCTCAAATCACATAAAGCCTCATAGTTGAGAGCACAAAGACAAGTAAATAGTCTTTGTAAAAGTAGGCTTGTCCTTCCTTTTAATCGAACCTGCACCTCGCTAAACTCTCAGTGCCCCATCCTCTGGCTCTCTTAAATGCCCATGAATCAAGGAGCTATTTCAGTGTTTCTCAACCCTGGTCCTGGAGGCACCCTGCCTTGCACATTTTAGTGCTTTCCTCACTCCCAATACACCTGAATCAACCAATCAGCTCATTAACAAGCCCTTTCAGAATAAACCATTATCACACTACCACATTCATTAACGTACAATCGAAAATAGGTTTAACCTTCTTCTAGTCATGAAGTATTTCAAACAAACACACTTACCACCAAGTTTAAAAAGCTCATCGTGTGTCATTTTTAACAAGGCAACCAACATAAGTTGAACTGAATGGGAGTGAACACAGGGCTGAACGGCGGGACAGATGTACTCATATTTGTGCTTAAGGAACAGGCCCGTCAGCGCAGTATCTTAGTGAGTATGCTTCTATTTAGAGCTGGACGTGAAAATGCAGTGACCGTAAGAAAGGTCTATTGCAGGGGGCGTGTTAAAGCAGGGAACCCACTAAAATGTGCAGAGCAGGGTGCCCCCAGGACCAGGGTCGTGAAACACTGAGCTATTTTGTCCATGTACTACAGCAGTGTACCTCAACCCTGGTCCTGGAGGCACCCAACCCTGCTCATTTCAGTGGACTTCCTGCAACTCTGAAAGGGCCTGTTAATGAGCTGATTAGCTGAATCAGGTGTGCTGGGAACAGGGACAACACTAAAATATGCAGGTCAGGGTGCCTCTAGGAGCAGGGGCGAGAAACACTGTACTAGACACACACAGAACAGAACGTGACACATCAGACAGGTCGTAATTTTGAAATACTGTTCAAATGTGAAGATATATTCACACATTTATATACAGCAATATAGTGTTTTACCTAAATACAGCCCGACCCCAAAATCTGACTCCTCAAACCTTGTTCCAACAATCAGCAGCCATGAAACTTTCAAATTTAAAATAACTGACCTCCACAAAGCAGCATAAAGAGGTTTTACAGAAGCAAACAGGAGGTCATGTTGAATTCTGGTAGAGAGAAGTACTTGTAGGACACCTGCACAAACATAACATTTTTGCACACCATTGTATATATAAATGAAATATGTCTCTCGGTGTTACTAGAACAAAATTATACACTCAGGACAAGCTTCTTCAGAAAAATGCATAATATTTAGCTTTTTAACATAAAGTAACGCCACTATTGGAACCTATTCATTTAACATTATTTATCTGAATGATGCATTAAAAAAATACAAGGACACTAGTTGTGGTATATATTATTATTATTATTATTATATATTATGTTAATTAAACAACCAGAGATATCTGTGCAACAGGCAATCACCATTTTGAAACCTTGGCCAATTTAGATCTCTTCCACTAGCATCTGAGATTATTACTGCGAGAAGCAAAGAAAGGATATGATCAGCGCTGAGCTTCTGTGCCGTCTCTTTCCTCTCAGATGGATCTTTCAGAAGAGCCCAAACGCTGCTCCCAGGCCTGTGGAAAATGCAGTTCTATGTTTATTAAGATCTTTACAAAGAGAATGTTGTTGTACCTGTGCATCAGAGAAGAGATTCCCACCTCTTCCATCTCTTCAGAGCAAAGAAGATTAGTGTGGTAAGATGAGCGAACAGCAGGGCCAGGTGGAAATGCCTGTTTAAATCACACATTAAACATGAATTATTATGTCCTTGAATGTATTTTCTTTGTTTTCTGTTCTCTCTCAACACAAAGTGGAGATGTGCTTATTCCTCACACACACAAACTCAGCACACAGGGAAGAGCATTTATCTGCCCACAGCTGTCCACAATACAGTCCATACAAAGCTGGAGGTACCTGCTGAGGAAAATCTCCTCTGGTAGGAAGCGCCAGTTTACGGTCCACTTGAACAGGAACTGGCGGCCCAGGTCAAAGGCACGACTCATATAACCTACCGGGTTCACCAAGAGGAAGGGCAAACCTAGCAAAAGCTGACAGAGGGTAGAGAGAGAAATTGAGAAGAAAGTCATTTAATCAAAACACTGGTGTTTGGTCCACACTGTGCAATCCCAGATCTTGCTGAACCTATGATAGGAACCTGGATGACTGCGCAGAGCATGAGTCGGGGCAGAGTCCTTATCAATCCAAACTCTGAGAGAAGGAGGAAGAGGAGTCCTGGAGCGAAGAGCATGACGTTCATCTTCACCGATACGGCTAAACTGTCACACAACACACATCAAAAACACACATTAAGTCCGAGAGACATTAGCTCGTTATTACTACTAAGCCTTCCCACCTCCCATCATTCTCCAAGATCTGTTAATCCATTTGTTTATGTATTCCGTCCCCATCTCACCTGTAGAGGGCGCAGCCCAGAGTCCAGTGAGCATCCAAGAAGAGGTTGACTGCTCCAAACAGCAGCATCATGGCCACGGGGTCATTAAAAAGACGAAGCACAAAGATGGAGTGGATCCGATAGGACGCACAACACACAAAGAAGAAAACGTATGGCGGGACCTGGAAATCCAACAAAGATTTCATTAAAGTAAAGCCAAAACCACAAACCCTTTTAACCCTCTCTAGATAAGAATGCCTGACAAACTTTTAAAGATTACTTAACTACACATCAATCTGTGAAGAACACAAACAAAACACATATAAATGCAATAAGGGTATTAAAACAGTAAAAGCTTTAATAGATGCAAAATTGATGCTTTATTAGGAATAACCCTCTTAAAAAGGGTGGGTCTTCGGTTGACAACTGAAAATAGCATGTGATTCTACTTTTTGGACACTCAAGGGGAGCTCGTTCCACCAATTTGGAGACAGGACAGAGTAAAGTCCCGGTGCCTGTCTTCCATGCGTCCTGGTGGGTCAAGTCGAGCTATACTTAAAACACAAAGGGCCATTTGTATGGATTTGGTTTTGACCACTGCCATCAGGTTGAGAGCTGGATCATTTTTGTTTTTTGTAGGTCCAGTGACAGGGTTTCAGCAAGGGAGTGACATGACTAAACTGCGGAAGGTTGAAGACAAATCAAGATTCTGTATTCTGTATTAGTTGCAAGAGCATGATGTTATGCATAGGAAGACCAGCCAAGTCTTAAAATCATGGTCAAATCTCTCTCGCAAGGTGAAGCCACCTGACTCCCATATCTACACAGCAAAAAAGATGGGTTCTTTATTCTTGTTGCTTTTTGTTGTGTATATTGTTTTGTTGTCCTTGAAGAAGAGGGCTGTGCTTTTGAGACTTGGTTTCTCTCATTGTCACTTTAAAGCATTATATATAAATATAGTTTATATAAATACACTTGTTTTAACCATAGATTTTTAAAATGCAAATAAAGTACATTTGCATAACTTGCAGATATAATGAACATTAAAGTGCTCATTTTCCTGCACCAATGCTCAGTCTGTGTGTTTGCTCAGAAGAAAGTTTATTGTTATTGTGACGTAATGCAGATTTATCCTACAGGCTGCGACTCTACTCGAATTTTGTAAGGGTATTTTCATAAAGCTTTAGGCGACCCAAGCTTCTAATGCTCCACTGCAAAATTAAGAGACAAAGAATTGTCTCTTAAAATAGAAAAAATACAACTGGTATTTTTTACTCCTGGGCTCCACCTACAGTCTGGAAGTGTAATTTGCACTTCGAGACACCACAAAGGGACACACTTTATGCCAGGTCCACACTATAGGACTGTCTGAGTTGATGTACTCTTCACACTACACAAGTTCTTGTCATGGGGAATCTTTTAGTGGTTGTTGTTTACACACTACACGACTGATCAGCGACACAGGGTTGCGAATTACATGATCTTTCACCAGGAGGAACCAGCAACAAGTCTACCTGCTTTCCAAATTCTGGAGTCCCAACAGGTTCAGATATTTAACCTGCTTGATATTTGTTGGGAGGCTTGCAGGATCTCTACGATCACTCTGCCTTTTGGATCACAGTTCACACAAAGCAACCAAGCCAGCGCCAAGCGAACACCGATTTGCCTCAGAGGCTAAAACCTGAACTATAACCTGGCAGAGCTGAGAGAAACAGAATCACTACTAAAAGTGGTAAGGTTATTAATTATACAGGATTACACAAATACGTTATGCAGCGTTAAGTAGTTTTGCAAGCGTTGCCTGCCTGTTTCACCAGAGCTACATAGTGCAACCCGAATCTGCAAGGATTGAGATGCTATTCTCTCTATTACAGGTCAGTGTAGCATCAGGATGATTTTGAAGCTGCTATTTTAAGGTAAAGATGCTACATAATGTTGCTTTAAGTGTAAATTATATAACATACAGTGATGGTGAAAAATAAGAAACTTACTGTGGCATTGTTTGATTAAAGAATTTCTTCAATAGCTAATTTAATAATTATTAATATTCTGAGGGAGCCAGATCATAATCTGACTAGTTATTCTACTGCTGTTTCTAAAAAGCAACGGAAACTTAACTGAATTGAATAAACAAGCTTCAAACCCTTCATTGCTTGATAACTGGCTGAATGTAAACACAAGGCTAGGTTAAGACTACTAGGTTAAAAGTATAAGCATGGCTCATCTCAGCAGGTCTTTTACATTTGCATTGGCATTTATGGCATTGGTCTGATGCTCTCATCCAGAGTGACTTAAATGTTGGCAGCTGAATTGAACTTGCCTTCTTGGTACGGTGGTAGATGCGGAAGACCAGCAGCAGGGTGATGAGGTAGAATCCTGCAAACACATACTGACCCAGCCTGATATTCAGTCCATGGTTGGTAATGTAATAAAGCGCTGTGAATATATACACAAAGCCCGCTGGGTACCTGAGGAACACACACACACACACCTGCTGGAATTGTCTGAGCACACTGGACACATATCAAAAAACTACACTGTGAAGTCCTTTAAAGCAATGGTTCAGACAAAAATGTCATTTACAATAATGTTCCCTTACTCTGAATGTAAACATAAAAAAATTTCTTAGGTGTGTTCAAATACTTTCTAGCATACTGTTGTTTAGAAAAGTGGCCAAAATACAGGTAGCAGAGCCATACAGTGACAGAAAACACATCTGCACATCTGGTTGCGATCACTCAGAATGTAGTTAACCGGAATGTTAACCGGATTCGGACACTTGGAATTTGGAAATTTGGCTGTTTTCAGTGCGGACCCTGATCTGATCTTCCTTTTGCAATTTTTTTGAGGGGTGTCGAGTGTTGAGAGGAGCAGTAAAAGGCCTCAATCAAACGCTACAGTTCCTCAGAGTTAAATACAGTGAGGCTGGACAGGGTGAACGCAAAAATCAGCAGTGCTACAGCCCTCCAAAGACCTGGGGCCAACATCTCTGTCCTGAAGGACTCAACAAACTCACACCAAAGGTCCCGTGTCTCCCTTCAGCTGGGTGTAGTCATAGGTGCCGTTAATCACTCCCTCAACCTCATCCATATAGGCTTTCCAATCGATCTCCGTATCTGTGGAGGCAGAATACAGAAAGTGTGTGTGTGTGTGTATATATATATATATATAATACAGATTATAGAGTGTATAATCAACCATACTACAGTAACTACATAACTGTATAGTATTTATTTTTGTTTATTAATTTCTTGATTGGGGTTTTTTTTTTTTTTTTTACTTCTTAAATGCTTTTTTGAAACACTGAGTTATTAAAATGTATTTAAATACTGTGACCCATACCAGGTATCTGCAAATACCCGGTAAAGACACTGATGGCACTGATCACTTGCTAACCCTGCAGATGAACTGAACCCAAGCGGAAACGCTGCTTTATGGGCTACAGTTTGAAGCGAATTGGTAGCTAAAGGTCCTAAAACGGCTTAAAGTAGAATCGTGAAACGTCCTGAATGTCAATATTCGCGTTCAGTAGTCAAGGTCTGTGGAATCAGCTCAGCTCTGTTTCTGACAGGTCTCTTTAGTGGACAGTTCTTCGTCCTGTCTGCAGGCGTGCAAAAGTTAGCTAGCCGACAAGCTAGCTAACTAACACGCTAGCTGCCATTCAGCACCTGTCCGTTTAACTAAAGCAGGATCATGCATGTGTGCACCGGAGAGCTGCGTGATCCTCCCCTCTGCACAGAAGCAGGACCCTGCTTCTTTCCAGGTGTGTGAAGGTGTGGAAGTAATGGGTTGACGGCGCTGGTTAGCCGTTAGCCACTTAGCTCGCTATTAAGGAACTAAACTTACATGCAACTTTCTGAATGACCCACACATTGATGCCTATTTCCAAAACCCAGAGCATCGCCGCCACCAGGAAAGTGTACTCCGCCTTGAACAATATCAGGTGTTTCTCTCGCCATATGGAGCTAAGTGTTGCGGACAGTTTGGACGGGGCAGCAGGTCCTCTCTTTCTGCCTCCTGCCATTTTCGCTAACCGGCGGCTGGAGGCCAAGAGCAGCGTGGCGACTGCAGCTTCGCTCCTCGTACCGACCGACATACGAGACTATGGCAGGCCACAAGCGCCAAAACTCTTGCAAGCTTGCTAGACTTCAACGCCTGGTACAATTAACATTAAATTGTAGTGGGGTGCCAAAACCTTTAATCAGGGGTGCCACAGTGTTGTTTATATGCTTAATTTAATATTAAACAGCATTAACTGTGACATGCAAAGATAATGGCAAAATTAGTGCTCATTTGTTAAATTCAGTAAGTAAATAGTAGTAGATCTGTTGTGAAATGTGCAGTTTTTATTATTTTTTTACTTATTATTTTTTTACTTATTAAATTTGACTTATTTAAAATAAAAATCAACAAATTTGGGTGCCAAAACCTTTTCATAAGACTGTAAATTTTATTGTTATCATGCAAAAGTCTTGTAGAAAATCAATTTGTGTTATTTCTTATTTTACTGTTCTACATTATTTGTATCTCTTCACTTTTGTTGGACAATTTAGTTATAAACAAACCAACCAAAATGCTCCAACAAATGCTCTAAACTCTTGACTTCCATTACAGGTTAAGATTGTTTTTTGTTTTGTTTTGTTTTGTTTTTTGCTTCTGCTGTAAAGTTTTGTTTTGGAGATATGAGGTTTTGTTTTGACAGCAACAATATTTTTTCCCTTCTGTGTTTATCACCTCCTGCTATCATGACTGTATTATTAAACAAAACACATTTAATTTTTTTTAAGTTTTTACACTTTTAAAACTCAACTCCCTTGTTACTGTGTCGTGTTTGTTATTTTTGTGACACTCCCACAATTTTACAAGGGTAAAATGGTAGATTTACTATTTACTATTTATTATTTACATTATCTTAGCATGATTGCCAGCAAAGAGATCTCTAGTGTTTATTATTATATTCAAATCATAGTACTGTTACATAATAATAAAAAAAGTTCATTTAGTTAAACAACATTCCTATGTTAATGCAAATTAAGTTCTTAATTTAAGTCCTTTTTAACATCTTAAAAAAAAAAAACAACACCACATGATGCAAGTGGGGAAACTGTATCACACACCTACATCACATGCTACAACTCTGTAAGATGAATGTGTGTATCCTCCACCTCCACCAGGCCACCTATTTTCTCTCTTTTTAACTTCTAGACGATTTAAATAACTGGTATGTCCTTAAAGCCGGTGGTCTTTACTCCATTGCTGGGTCACAAGCTGAAGGACAGATGACAGGGAACAAGAAGGAGTCAAGCTTGAAACTCATCACGGACGTTTTGACACGTGTGGCCTCTCATACTCTCAGACCACGTGACCACAACAAGCGTTCAACTTCTGGAGATGACGTGAGCTCCACGCCGCTAAAGGGTAGCTAAATCCATTGCTGTTGCTAAAAACTTTAAAACGACTAACGCGGTGTATTGCCCAGTGACCATTATCTGAATGTATCTAGCTGGCTAGTAGTTTTACTCTGAAATCCTTCTCGAGGTCAAATAAGTAAGATAGCTAATGATAGCTAGCTAGCTAGCTACTACCCCCAGAGCCACCAGGGCTAGCCAAATGCTAGCCTCCACTGCTGGTTGGGTAACGTTAGCTAGCTATAGCTAGTCTGACTGAATGTTTTTTTTTCTCCTGTTGTAGCTGAACGTTGTCATTTTTTGTTAACGCAGCTTTTAAATATATTTAATGTAAAAAATTCGCTTCTATGAAAAAGGGGTCATTGTTTAGTGTCGCTCTTTAAACACGTAGCCAGCTAACGTTAACATTAACTCTGAATCAGCTGCTGTTTTAGCTACTACTGTTCCTGTGTCCTAGGTGATGATAGAAACCTGTGTTTTCTCGATGTTTAGAGATATTTTGCCTGCCATTTCTATAACTGGATGTTAATTGTGGGTAGCTGCTACGTTTTTGAGTTGGTTATCGTTCTCTGACTCGGTCATGCAGACTTCTCCCTTCAGCATCCGGGGAATTCGACCCTTCCTCTCTAGAGAGAGCACCCAGGTGCTTGTTCAGTGTCTTGTCATTTCAAGGCTTGGTTACTGCAACGACCTTCTGGTGGGTCGCAGTCAGGCCCCTGCAGTTAATCCAGAATACAGCAGCACGGGTCGTCTTCAACATTTCTAAGTTCAGTCAAGTTCAACTCCTCTGCTGATGTTCTCTTCACTGGCTTCCTGTAGCCGCTACCTGCATCAGATTTAAGACCCTGGTGCTGGCCTACAAAGCCAAGAATGGACCAGCCCCTCCGTACTTAATGGCGATGGTCAAAATCTGATCTGTACCAAGAGCCTTTCGATGGCTTGACCCACCATCCTTCAAGATTCAACACGGAAGACAAGTGTCCAGACTTTTTTCTGACCTGGCACCGAAGTGGTGAAACAAACTTCCCCTGGGTGCCAAACAGCAGAGTCGCTCGCTGTCTTCAAACTCTGACTGAGTCTCTTCCAAGAGTACTGGGGTGAAGTGTAGCGCCGTATTGTGGTCTCTATACTGACTTTTATATTTAGTAGTATCTAAGCTTAGAGGTGTAATTTAGATCCTAGCCAAAACAAACTAATTAAGGAGTAAACAGTGAAGCACTTTTGTAAGTGGCTCTGGAGGAGAGCATCTGCTAAATGTCTTGTATATAAATGTATTGAGCCAGTATTATCTACCCCATTTGTCTTTCAGCAGTGTCATTTAACACATCTTTTGCTATCCAAATGATGATGTGATTTAAGCAATCAGAGCGTCTCAAGTTTAAGGTTAGAGGTCATATACATGCCTGTGTAAGTCATTCTCTGCTGGTCATGTTACAGGATAGAGCCCTGTGCCTGCTGGTTATCTCTGAGAAACAGCTCACCCAGTGTGAAGACAAACCAAGAGGAAGAAGAAGATGGAGGATTTCCCCATTGGGACGTTCCAGGCAGTGTGTCTAGGTTCCAGCATCGCTCTCTCTGGCCTGTTCTTTTATATCTACAGGAAGAAAAGCAAAACTGTGGACAGACTTAACGTAAGGAACATTTTCTTGCTTGCTCCTTTTGCTACCCAATAACGAGAACAGTCACAAAAATTCAGATTATGCATCTCCTCATTAAGCAGTGTGGTTATGGTCACTGTTACATGCACTCATTTGTTTTTTAAGAGACTGGTCCAGACCAAGACACTTACAAGAACTATATAGTCTTGTTTGCATGCACTTCCACAAGATCACTGTTACACTTGCTCCTTCCATTTTAAATAACTAATTGTAAATATTTCTGCCAAAATGTTGGGGATGCCTGATCTGTGCGACACTGATGTAAGAGTTTACATCTTCAGATCAACTTCTAAGAGTCCAGTTAATATTGGGCCTATGTTTTTATGGGGCTTAGCTGAGCTCAAGTCAGACTATGACAAACTGTGCAGTTTGCATGAGTACAGCTTAGCACTCTTAGACTAATATCGCTTAATTGACACTTTTGGAAGTTTTTCCAGTTACAAGACAAACCAGGAGATGAGTGATACCCGTATGTACTATTTATAGGATTACAAAGGACCCATTCAAAACATTGGGAAAAATTGCTGCACAAGAGTATGGAATACTTGAAAAGTAACTGGAAATGCAAGATGCAACAGTAAATGTGGCTACTAATTCAGAGTTTGTTGTTATTAGATTTGACCACATTCTAAGTGGTCCTGAAAGCAAACAAAGGGTCATAAGGGAATAAGCATGCATGCATCTTTGTCATTTCAGGACGCTCCTCACATAGCTTTAAATGAAAAACTGGTGGATCTTCTGAATGCCACACCTGGGAAGTGTCTACAATATGTGGTTGTTGAAGGTCAGCTGCTTTATTGCCTCATTGGGAATTGCTAACTAGACCAGTGTTGCTCAGAAATCCTCTTGGAGTATCACTGCTGTGGCTTATCTTTCTGCTTTGTCTTTTTTCTGTTGTTGTTGTTCATCTCACCCTGTTTTGCTCTCTTTCTCTCTTTAGGTACAGTGCAGCCTGTGGGGGAGCCGCTGAGGAGTCAGTTTCAGGAAGGAAGTGTTGGTGTAATACAAAAATTAGTCCTCCGGGAGCACAAACTGGTGTGGAACAATCTGGCACGCACCTGGTAAGACCTTTTTGTCCCCCTATTTTGGGGAACCTTAGTCACATGCCAATGTTAGCATAGCAGAGTTGTCTCACCTTTAACCCCTTATGCTCAAAGAATTAGAAATCTATAACTACATGCAAAGCAACTCAAACTGTCTGAGTTGTTCCTAAGTTAAAGCAGTGGGGGTAAAACGCAAGCATTAACATTAATCTTTTTTTTTAAGCCACTGTCGCACACAGGCTTAGAATCCATGTAGTTTTTGTGTTTGATTGCTAAGACAAGAGAGGTGGAGTAATGTACTTTTACCATAGAACATCTGTAAAATGTATGACCGATTCGCATGGGACAAATAAATCTCAGCATAAATGATTGAGGAGGGAGTGGCTAGTCAATTTACACGCTGCCGTCACCTCCAAAAACCTGGGATGATGACCTATCTTTTTCACATAGTAATAATGAAAGGTACAAAACAACATTTTTAGAGCTTGTTGTACAGAAGGTAAAGAGCATTAAAACCTTACGGATACTGATGCAGGAGTGCACAGTCTGTAAAAATGGTGCATTAGGACTGGGCTAAAATCACAGAGGAACCCAGTACCCCACTTCCCCATGTAAAACTAATACTGTCCAAATAAGGCTTTAGTCTCCTAAACTTGACAACCACCAGCCTTACTCCTCACAATTCAGCTGTGTCCATTACTGAATTTCTGTGCTTGTTTAAAAGGTGAAAACCAATCAAATTGATTGAGCATCTCATGGTCTGAGCCAAACCAGAAAAAGACACTTTGCTGTATCTTAGTTTTGGGTTGTTTGGTGTTCCCAATGACCTATTGGACTACGAGCCAGAAGATGCACCACAGTTTAATTTGGTGCACACCAGGTTTCCTCTCTCCCTAAACCTACTGATGCTTCTCTGCAGGACGGACAGAGAGCAAGTACTGCACCAGCGCATCAACACCGTGCCCTTTAACCTGGTGGCCGGTGACAAGGCAAGTGTGCGTGTGCTCTGCCCCTTGGAGGCCACAGGCCCAGAGATGGAGACAGTTCACGAGAAGTTCCACCAGGCCAGCTATGGCTTCACTGACCTCCTGGGCCAGTACCTAAGCGGAGAGAAACCCAAGGGCCAGCTGGAGACGGAGGAGATGCTGAAGGTGGGTGCATCACTGACTGCAGTGGGCGAGATCATCTTGGACACAGACCGCCTACTTAAACTCCGCCCACCCACCGACGGCTCAGAGTTCTTCTTGAGCACTGGGGACTTTGAGAGCCTGCGGCTGGAGCAGGAAGGACAGGCCGACAGCTGGTGCGTTCTGGCCTGCTTGTTTGCATTGGTGGGTGTGTCTGTCCTGCTGTGGGTGGGGCGGAACTACTACAGGCAGTACCAGGACAAGCGGGAGAGGGAGAGGGAGAGGAGGGAGTTTGAGCAGATGTGGGAGGGCGATGGGGAGGAGGCTGTGGATAATGTGTGCGTGATCTGTCTGAGCAATCCACGAGGGTGCGTGCTTCTGAATTGCGGACACGTCTGCTGCTGTTACAGCTGCTACCAGGCCCTGCCTCAGCCCATCTGCCCTGTTTGCAGACAGGAGATCAGCAGAGTCGTGCCCCTCTACCAGGCCTGAGAGAGGGGGAGACGGATACATAGAGCGTGGGAGAGCAAGAGATTAAAGAAGAGGTTGAAATTAGTTTTCTTTTACCAGGTCTGGAGAGGGGAGAAAGAAGGAGGAATCCCAAATGGTTTCCTTGTTGGGCATAGAGCCGCACAGTGTTGTGTGTTAATTATTAGTGTAATATCGAATTTATTTGAATACCGAAGGGCTGCGACATGCAAATGAAAAGACCCACTTTTAGGTTTTCAAGGAAATCAGCTGGGAGATTTTTCCATACCTCCAAAGTTAAGTCTTCCACAGAAGTTAGGACCTTGTTTGTCTTTTCTGTGCATGTTCTTTTTCTCAGCATCCAAATAATCCCAAACTCGTTCAGTGATATTGAGGTCTAGACTAATCACCATGAGGTCAGTTCATTGTTCTGAGAACACTAACAACGTCATCAGTTCATTAGCCAGTTATTCTTTATTTCCTTTTCTCAGTTAGGGCTTCTTGATCAGTTTTACATCCTTTCAGACCCAGATCTGTATGTTGTTATCTCACAGTGGAGGGATGGACAGAGAAACACCTATGTGAGTCCCCCTTTCCCCAAATCTGAAGCAAGAGTGGAGCTTGACTTTATTTTGTGTCTCAAACATGGAAACTTTAAGTACAGTTTATCTGATGGGGGCAGTTTTGGTGGTCCACAGGTCTTGCATGGTTGTTCCGTGTCCCAAGTTGTGAATACTTTAATTGTGTTTACTGTCTTCCTTCCTTACAAGTAAATGTTCTGATCTCTATAAGAGTATCGTCTATTCTTAATGGCTGTCTTGACTGGGATTAATAGTAAGAGTGCTCTCAAGAGTGCTCTTTTGCCCAGCCCTCTACATATCGCAAAGCTCTAAGAATACATTTTCAGTTAAGAAAAACACTGGACTGCAGAATTGATTCCACTGTTTTTTTTATTGGACAAATCCCCAAAAAAGAAAACATGGTAAATGTCAGACTCTTCATTAAACCTACATAAAGAGTGGGTATTAGGAAGAATTTTTTTCTTAAGCATGGTGAATAAACTCATTCTATCCATTGCTAGAATGAATAGAATGCTTTTGTTTTATTTCCATAAATTGCCATATTTGTTTCAGAAATGTGAAATGCCTTTAATGCCTTTAACACCTGTAATTGGAAGTTTAGTGCAGCATTTGGGCACGCCATGCCATTAGTCACATGTTTACACATTAGTGACATGTTTACATGTTCAGTTGCCTGTAGTGCCCTGTCGGTTATAGGTGTCTCTGTTTCATGTCTTTAGCCTTTAATGGAAAAAAGGAGCCATTTGGGATTCAGGCAGAATAAGACCAAGCAACCACTCTTCTAAACTGGTAGAAGCCGAGAAAGGGAGAATAAAGAAGTTGGAAAGAAAGGGAGAGAATACAGTGACACTGGAAAGCTAGCTCTACACTATTGGATCACTAGATGTAGTACTTGGATTTCATAAATGAAGATGATCGCAGCTGTTTGGGAGGACTCATAGAAAACATTTTTACATTAGACACCAATTTAATGGTACCAACACAATACTGCTGAGAAAAACATGGGCCGAATGCAAAATGAGAACAGCAATATGTATGTGTACAGTTGTGTTCAAAATAATAGCAGTGTGTTTAAAAACATTAGTAAAGCAGAAAATCTTTATAGTAATTTTTATTTCCATGCATTGGGAACATTGCATACTGTTTTCCAAATCAAAACATGAAGAAATGTATATATTTTTTAACTACTTTACAGAAAATAGCAGTGTCTGCATTTGTCTTTACAAACTCAAAATATGTACTGCATATGTTTTTTTTTTTTGTTGTTGTTTTTTTGTTTTTTTCTAAGGATTTAGCATTCCTGTAATTCACTAATCTAATATTTAGTTAAATAACCGCAGTTTTTTAGAACTGCTTCACATCTGTGTTGCATAGAGTCAACTTCTGCCACCTGTCAACTAGTATTCCAGCCCAGGATGCTTTGACTACATCCCACAATTCGTTTGCATTTCTTGGTTTTGCTTCAGAAACGGCATCTTTGATGTCAAGTTTTCTATCGGATTAAGGTCAGGGGATTTGGCTGGCCACTCCATAACCTCAATTTTGTTGGACTGGAACCAAGATTGTGCTCGTTTACTGGTGTATTTAGGGTCGTTGTCTTGTTGAAACACCCATTTCAAGGGCATTTCCTCTTCAGCCTCTTCAACTTGAACAACATGACCTGTTCAAGTATTCTGATATATGCAAACTGGTCCATGATCCCTGGTATGCGGTAAATAGGCCCAGCACCATAGTAAGAGAAACATGCCCATATGATGATGCTTGCACCACCATGCTTCACTGTCTTCAGAGTGTACTGTGGCTTGAATTCAGAGTTTGGGGGTCGTCTGACAAACTGTCTGCGGCCCTTGGACCCAAAAAGAACAATTTTACTTTCATCAGTCCACAATATGTTTCTCCATTTCTCTTTAGGCCAGTGGAGGTGTTCTTTGGCAAATTGCATCTGCTTCAGTACTTGCCTTTGTTTAAACAGTGGGACTTTGCAGGGACTTCTTGCTCATAGATTAGCTTTACACAGGCTTCTAACTGTCACAGTACTCACAGGTAACTTGAGACTGTCTTTGATCATCCTGGAGCTGATCATTGGTTGAGCCTTTGCCATTCTGGCTATTCTTCGATCGATTCGAATGGTAGTCTTGCGTTTTCTTCCACGTCTCTCTGGTTTTGCTCTCCATTTTAAAGCATTGGAGATCATTTTTGTCTGAACAGCCTATTATTGACCGCACTCCTTTATAAGTTTTACCCTCTCCAATCAACTTTTTAATCAAAGTTCGCTGTTCTTCTGAACAATGTCTCGAACGACCCATATTTCTCAGGCTTTTAAGGAGAAATGCATGTACAGCATGTGCTAGCTTCACCCTTAAATAATTCACACCTGTTTCCTCACCGAATGATGGACCTCACTAATTGAACTCCACGCTGCTATTATTTTGGACACACCCCTTTCAATTAATTATTCAAATACACAGACTCAAGAGCATGCATATCATGAATGCTGAGTCTGTTGTTTTTCTAAGAATCTACTGCACCAACTGGTACATTGTTTGTCATGTGGTAATATAATTTATACCAAAAAAGGTGATTATCTTGTTAGTCATATTGGACTGCTATTATTTTGAACACAACTGTATATGCGCACACAGCCTTCAGGGCTAAGGATAATTGTATGCTAGTATACATACATACAGATAGAAAATAATGACTCATCATAAAAAATGTGATGGTTGAAAAGTACTGTAATTACAGTAAAAAGTATTTGGGCTTTTTATTTAATGTAGTATATTGGTAGCATACACAGGGGGAAGAAGCTTTCATTAACTGCATCAATTACAATGGGTAATTCTTGTGAAATGTTAAAGGGGAATTCCACTGATTTTTCCAGCATTTCTGCATATTTCAGATGAGGTGTTAAAAAAAATAGTTTGATGAGAAATTGTGTGGCAGCTAGGGGTCGAAAAAACATTTCACTCAAACATTTTTTAATATATGTAAATCCTACATGTTCTGTGTTGTGCTTAGCAAAACAGCACTTTAGCAACAGGGGGGGGAGATGTTCAAAAAAAGATTTTAGTCAAGTCAAGTGGGTTTTATTGTCATTTCAACTACATACAGAGTACATAGTGAAATGAAACAACGTTCCTCCAGGACCATGGTGCAACATAGACACAGTGCATAGTGCAACTGACATTCCACTGGCATTTCTGTTTGTTCCTTCATGATTACATTTGGACAGAATGTAAAGAACAACTGGCAGATTAAGATTGTTAAAAGTAAAAAAAGAAAGAAATTCTTTCTCAAAGTGTGCAGAAAATGAGACAAATCTGTGGAATTCTCCAATTAAGAAACACTGGAGTGTTAATGTTTTTTTTCTCATATTGTTTAATATGGTTTAACACTAATTTTGTCAAGAAGAGCTTTATGCTGTGAACTTTCTATAAACTGCACTTACTTGAGTTTATGCAGATGTGCTAGAGTAGGAAACTTATTCAACCCCTCCCTGTAGCCTGATTCATAAGCTTTGGTGAAGGGTCATGCAACTTGGAAGGCTCAGGAAGGCTGGTTGTAGTATTTAGTATGGTTGTAGTATGGGGGTATACTGGTTTATTTGATATTTCAAATAGGGTACGAGTTTCGTAATACCGGTATTTAACAAAGAAGTGCAGTTTTAAAGTAAGTCCCATGTAAATTTAGTATCCTTACAAAAAGGGGGTTCTTCAAGGGTTCAACATATAACTGACAACCCAGAGATCAGTTTGAATGCTTATATATTTCTGGTTCAAAGACAAGAAAAGGCCTTTTTGCATTGGGACAGTTTTTTGCTTTTCCTGCTCACCTGATTCAACTCCCCTGTTCATGTTTAGGTTTGTTTAGAGAAGGGGATTCAGCTAATTGTGCCAGATTCTGGCCTTCTGTTCCCCACTCCTGGCTTATAGTGTAAGTAACTGTGTGCTCTAGATACAGCTGACTGGGGTTAAGTTAAAAAATACTGTAATATTTCTGTTATATCATATCCTTTAGACGGTTCTTTAGAGAACCAGAACGGAACTTTGTCTGTCTGTCTGCTTTTTCAAGAATCAAGCAAATTAATCTGCCAGAAGAGGGGCAGTTTCTTAAAATGGAGATAAAATATCTTAGAACTAGTAAAAATGTTGGTAAATCAGCATCAGCAAAATAAATGCGTAATATTCAAATAACAATCTTTCAGCTATTACAAATATTGACTAGATTTAGGAGCATTTTGGATTCTAGCACTGTGCCTTAAAATGTGAATAAATGCTGAGCGGGGGAGAGAGGTGTGAGTAACCCTGGACTATTCTCACTGTTTGAAGTCTGTTATGTCAGGAGCTGCTAAGAAGCGTCTTGATTAAGTTCATTATTGCTGCTGTTTTTAGGAAATAAACCTTTTCTGATTTTAAACTGCTTGTGTTTTTGCTTTAGCTCTGCTTCACTTTCTGATGGATGCATAAGAATGTGGACTGAACAATTACATAAATTACTGTTTTCCCCTGCTTTTAAATCTTTGTTTTAGCTCTGTGTTCGCAGTATCGCATACCACAACTATTCAGTACCAAACACATCACCGCTTCAGATACACTATATTTCTGAATGTTTGTGGACACTCCTTCTAATGAATGCATTCATTTACTTGAAACAGTTGATCCAGATGTGCAAATGCTCACCCACAGCTTGTCTAGCCCCTGTAGAGGAGTATTACCTATAGAATATGACACTCTGGAGCAGATGGACATGAACCTAGAGGAATATAAAGCCCATAGCATTGAGCTGTGGAACTATGGTCTCTGGAATGATGATTGGTGCTCCATTAAGTACTTTTGAACATCCTGACCTCACTGCCGCTCTTGTTGAATGCAGTTAAATCCTCAGAACAATGCACCACTATCTAGTAGAAAGCCTTCCAACAGAAGCAGGATTAACTTTTTTTAAATACTCCTGATTTCAGAAGAAACAAAGAATAGGCAGCTATCCCAATACTTCTGTACATATAGTGAATGTAAGTTAGTATTGAAGTTGGGGTCAGTGCCTTCTCTGTGCTAAAAGGCAGTCTATTCTGATTGAACTGTTTACTTCTCATAACTGCACTAAAAGATTTTGAGGGGTCATACTGATCTAACTACACTACTACTGACCTGGTCACTCACTACACTGAGGCAGGGTCTGGAGGTCACAGTCACAGAGCAGGACACACGATAGCATGGCTGCTGTGGCATTAAATTCCTGGAAACACATAGATTTTAGAGGTTTCAGAGTTAATTGGATTAATCGCTGATACTTGCTGTCAGAATTTCAGCTGGTGGTACTGTATCCTGTTGGGAAAGCTCACATTAAGGATGCGCCCTATACTTACACACTGTACGTAATCGTCAGTGCTGCTAGAAACCGCCCATGTGTCGCTTACGTCTGGTGTTTACAGTCTGCTGTTATTCACACTGCAACTCTGCACACTTTGCATATTTGTGTACATATGTGTACATAATATAAAGTTCCATACATAGGACGCTCTTGTTCTGTACATGTAGTATATTTAGTGCTACCCTGTAGAATAATGACCTCAGTGCAAGCATTCCAGTGCTTGAATGTCATGACGTTGTGCAAATAACGGTTGGACTTCTGGAATTCTTTTTCTAACCGTGTTACTTGATTGACATGACGTTCATTGAACAGCATTGTATAATATACACTACTGTTCATTAATACACTGAACTGGGGGAAAACTGGGCCCAAGGAGACACGCAAGGTGTAATTGCAGGCCAGCGTCAGCAGGTGGAGGCTAAGGACAGCCAAAGAAAAGAGGCGTAGCAAGCGAGAAAAAAAAGTGGGGCGTTTAATACACAATTATACAATTTATAAGAGATCTTGATATATCAGATATAGTACCTTGTTACCTGTGCAAATGAGGGCTACAACTAAGTTACTTTGGAGAAATTACAGAGCTGGCGACTCTCTAATCCCTAATCTCACACTCACCCCTGCTGAAAAGTCTAGCGAAGGACCACATTTGTACTGGTAACTGTTTCTAGAAATGTGCTTCCCTCACACTGCAGAATGCTTCTACATTCATATCCAGTAATTTTTGCCGTGGAGACACTAAACATGTTCCCTTTTTAAACTGTAGCTCCATTACGAGAACCGAGACGGAACCATTTAGAACAGTAAAACGAACGTTGAGCCCATTGCACTCAGCTGCCGTTCCTGTGTCTCTAAAAACTGTTCAGCCTTTTCTGGACCAACTCTGGACCAGCTTCAGATTTTTGACGACTTAGACCTGTTCTTTTTCAACTAGGGAACACCCACCACCACACACAGCGATGGAGCGCCGTTCGCGCCCCCCTCCTGTTTGCAGCTGAGGCCGCAGCTACTGCTGTTAGAGCTTAGCTACTATTCCTTACTCTTCCTGCAGGTTTGGAGATCGGCAGCGGAAACCGAGGACTGCTTATGCCGCGACCCAGACCGCACCAGAAGGCATTGGATGCCCCATCTTTAAAACCTAAGGACAGACTAAAATAAGCACTAACTGTGTTCTATCTCTGTGTATGAGAACCTTATAGTGAGAGTTGTTTGAGAAGGGGTCTGTTTGAAGCTCGGCTGCTTAGCAAACTTGCTATGGTTGGCTCTGGAGGCATCTGATAGATGTGACTTGGAGGTACTTGAGTCACTTAAGTAAAATTAAAGTTAGCTACTGAATAAACAGTAAATTCCTTCAGTTTATGCAATTCAAATTCATTAATGTTAGTTTTACTAAAGGAAAGTTCAAACTGGTCAAGCAGTATGACTAAGCTTGTTGACCAGCAACCAGCTTGGACACATTGCTTATGGTGATAGATAGATTATACTGGTCACGAACAACCAGCTTGCTACCAGCATCTCCTGTATTTAAGATAGAAGGGATATCCCGACTGTTTCTCGACTATTTTCAGACCCAGTTCCGGCTGTCCGCTCGGCATTCCATCAGCTTGAACATTTGGTGTTGGCAGCTCAAGTTCTACACACTGTAAATGGACTTTAGGTGTTTGTGTTTATTTTGAAATAGGATATTTAGGATATCCTTTTCCACAGGGCCTTCTCAACCTTTATTATTTCTCACACTGTTGCAGATGGCTGATTGATTTCTGGATTATCTGATGGTCATGATTTTCTCTTACTTTGCTACCACAGAGCAGAGCAGAGGCCACATCAGCCATCTCTTGGACAGGCTGGAGCCTTGGAATAAGTCACCAATTACTTTCTTCATGAATTGTATTTTACTTTTTTTTATATATATATTTTATTAAACATGCATCTACTTTAATTCCCCTTTTAGCTTTAATCCATCCTTTCCTCCCGTCCCCATCATCTCCTTATCACTTCTAGCATTCATTTATTTTATGTAGTTTTATTTAGGTAGTTCTCTGTTTTTAAATGTTTAATTAGTATTAGTATATCATAATTTTATAAAAGTATGTACTATATGGTAATGTCTTGTGTATGTGTGTTTTATTTGTAGATATATATATATATATATGTATATTTTAATGTTAATTTCTTTATTTACTATCTAAAATTAAGTATTATTTGTAGTTACAGTATGTGTGAGTTCAGTATGTGTGAACTTTGCAGTGTCTCTTCACTCATTTTCAGGGTCTGTGCAGATTGCCACTGGATCTACAGTATTCTTCTGTATTATCAGACATGCTGTAAATGAAGGATCTTATCATCAGTAGTGCATTGACCTTACTGGACTGACTGGCCTCCAGCAAACCCCCCCCCCCAAAAAAAAACAAATACTGTAAGTCATCCATTTAATTCATTTGCATGGTTATTTGTTTAATATTTTTTTTTCAGTATTAGGGAATGTAGGGTTTAGATGATCAAGTACATACAAATTGACCCCAAGTTACGATGTACGTCTGCATTATGGAGCCTCAACACAGCTGACACAGGACACCTTTGTATTAGTTTATGTAATTAATTTATGTATCTATCTATTATATTGTTATAGTCAGACCTGCCAGAGTCATCAGACACACTCTGATACTGCTCAACATTCTCTGCTCTCTATAAATCTATTCAGAACTAACTCTGTCTCTTTACCTTCTCCACTGGGGACCCCTCTACCTGTGTCAGACCAGCTGCCACCTGCCACCTTACTCTTTGTAAATTAGAAGATCAAATACAGTCCATTTAACCCCACATTTCTGTCTTTCCTTTTTCTGTCTCTGTACATCGGCATGATGGAGCCACAATACTGCAGTTCATCATATTCCACAACGATCAGATCAGATCAGTCAGTTCAGTAGTGCTTCAACTCTGCAAGACTGACTAGTCTTCACCAAAGCCATATCTGTCTTCAACAAGTCTTCTTTCCACATTTACTTTTTAAATGATTATACAAACACACTTCTGCAGTATCTTCTAAATTGAGTACATACAGGGATTTCCTATATGAGATTGACCATATGATCTCACACATCGGGGAACCCCTTCCAGTGATGTCATCCATCTTATTCCACCATTTATTAGCTCAAACCAGTCGGTGAAGTAGCATCTGGATTGTGCTGGATTGACTGGCCTCCATTGCAACCACATGTGAGTGAATGATCCATTTCACTATTTGGCTGTTTTCAATATTAGGGAACCATGTGTGGATGAGAAGGTTAAACAAAGTCCATCTAATCCCACATTTATGTCTTTCCCTTTTCTGTCTCTAAATGTTGGTGTGATGGAGCCTCAATAGTGCAGTTCTAAGACAGGCAGCCGGGAACGTCTCTGACCGCCACTGCTTTTGGTGCCAACATCTCTCCATATTTCCTCTGTTTATGATTGTAAGTTAAGTCTTCACACTTCTGCAACATGTTCTAAATTCAGTTTCTTCACATGTCTCTTTTCTCAGCCTCAGGAGTACTGGAACATCCTTGCTGGTCAGCAGAACTAGTGGTTCTTCTATTGTCAGCATTAGAAATGGGGTAAGCTATTTCTACAAGACAGTATTTTATATAACCCAATAAAGATATTATGTAATATGTGAAGAGTGACATATTATCTGTTGATGTTTTAATCAAGACAAACATATTTTTTTCCCTTTTGGATATGTTATACCGATAGTGACACCAAGAAACACTTGGAATCCACATTAATTACTCATCCCACTCATACCCGCACAAAACTGCATCATTCGTCATCATGTGTTAGTAAACATTGACCTTATTGAACTTGGTAGTTTACTCATTTTTTGTAGCAGTGCTCTTGCTGAATCAGAATCCTTACTGCTCCATCACCACACCTGATTACACATATTTATTAAGCACATTTAATGCAGAATGAAGTTTGGTGTCTTAATTCAAATTGTCAGTGTTTAACATCACCCCAGTGCATACAGTTCATATTTGGGAACTAAGCTGTAAAAAAAGCCTGTTATAAATTCAATCATGGTTGCCAGCCCTTCAGCCTACAGTGGCTCACCAAGGTCGTTCACACGGTGAAGTAATGACAGGTTTTACACAGATTACACATCATCTACAAATTACAGCTCAATTTTAACATTGTGTATCAATACCTAAAAAAGGTCTCAACCAGATTACACAAACGTGTTACTAAGTTACTAGAATATACTTGGAACACGAACTCTGGAAACAAAGGGCATCTAAGGGCTGTGAAGCAATGTATCTGTATTGTATCCACATATGACATCATGAGACACAGTGTAGTGCAACAAGACACAGGTGACAACAGCAATCAGCAAAGGGAGTAGAGGCTTATTGAGAACATTGTATTAAAGGCCTAGAACATTTCTTGGGTGACAATTTGTCCTTGATACACACTTGTCAGACCAAATTTGCACCCCTAGTCCAGCATAAAGAGACCAAGGAAGTTTGTAGACTTTTGTCTATGTAAGCAAAGCATGCAATCGTGTGTGTGTGGGAGAGGGGGTAATATTCAAGGTAACGTGCAAGAGAGGAACCAAGACTCAAAAGAGGAACACTTGATAGCAAAACAAATTACAGCAACATGAAAATAACTAATGAAAACTGATAAAAAACTAATAAAGAAATACGTCAGCCTAATATTTTACAGAAGGACTTAAATGTAACTACCAAAACCAAAAATCAATGAATCAATCAATCCGAAATCAAAATCAAAGTCTTTTCAGGGGAATGCAGAGTACATCTATGATGTCCTTGTTAATGTGAATATGTACAGAATAACTTATTATGATTAGACAGGGAGATAAGTAAGTAGTAATGGGTTTAATCTCAGTCTCATAAGGGGGGTGATGAGAACATTCTAGTGGAGTTTCTTGACGAGAGGGTGAATGGCACAGGCAGATGGCTCCAAGTTGGTGGAGATGGTCTGAAGGGCAGGCAGTAGGCAGTAGTCAACACAGACAGGAGGGCGGTTTTGCTCGGCAGAAAGAAAAACCCAGACGTTAGTTCGTGAACAACACATTGCGACGACTAGACACAAAACGTAAGGTACAACACAGATAGTGCAGATATTTACATTTACATTTAAGGCATTTAGCAGACGCTCTTATCCAGAGCGACTTACAAAAGTGCTTTGCTATTTACTTAAGAAAAACCTCAAAGGAAGAAAAAGGCTCAAATTCAAAGATACCTCTAATCTTAGACACTACTAAACACAAGTCAATATGGAGACCATAATACTCTACTATTTGCCCAAGTATTCTCTGAAGAGGTGGGTCTTCAGTTTTGAAGCGACTCTGCCGTTCGGACACCCAGGGGAAGCTCGTTCCACCACTTCGGTGCAGGACAGAAAAAAGCCTGGACGCTTGTCTACCGTGGATTTTGAGGGATGGCGGGCTGAGCCGAGCCGTACTTGAAGCTTGAAGGGCTCTTGGTGCAGATCAGCTTTTGACCATTGCCATCAAGTATGGAGGGGCTGGTCCTTTCTTGGCTTTGTAGGCCAGTGTCAGGGTTTTGAATCTGATGAGGGAAGCAGCTACAGGAAGCCAGTGAAGAGAACGCAGCAGTGGAGCGACATGGCTGAATTTAGGAACATTGAAGACGACCTGTGCCGCTGCATTCTGGATAAGTTGCAAGGTTCTGATGGTGCGCAGAGGGAGACCAGCCAGAAGAGAGTTGCAGTAGTCAAGTCTGGAAGTGACGAGAGACTGAACAAGCACCTGGGTGGCCTCTCTAGAGAGGAAGGGTCGAATTCTCTGGATTTTGTACAGGAGAAATCTGCATGACCGAGTTACGTTTGCAACATGACCTGAGAAAGATAACTGATCATCCATGACCACACCAAGACTACACCAAGACTTCAAATATATTGGTGATAGAGATATTGATTCTGCCTAGCTAAAAAGGGAGAGTCAGAAAGATGCACAGACTTGAGGATTCCCTCAGGAATCAGCACTCTCCTTCCCCACTTCCAAACCTGAGTGAATGCTTAATAGCAGCAGGACGACACTACCAGCCAATCTGTCAATTTTCATCTCTGTCAACATTAAAAAGTCCCTTTTGTGCGGGACACTAATGAGGCCTTGTTAAAATATGCATTTGTAGACAAGGTGGTGGAAAAGCTGATTATTCAGGTGCAAACATACCCTGTGCAGGTAAGCAAGCTTGTTGACCATCTTAGCTCTTGACCAGCATAGCATGTGTTTACATTCGAGTTCATTCATAGATTAGCTGGTCTACTAGCATGACCAATATGACTGGTCGTCAAGATGGCCCTAGTTTATTCGAAAACCAGGTAGCCTAGCTTCATTGGGCAAAGGGTGCTCGCCCCAGTTTAATGAGTTATGAAAAGGAATATGTGGCTGTACATTTGTTTTACAGGTGGGAACATGAGCTACAGTCACCTCCAAAAGTAAAGCAGCGGAAAAGTAATGAAAATGAGACTAGAAATCTTGTAGCTTCATGATGTTTACATGTAGATGTGTTATGTTAGCAGCATGGAACATGGCAGCTTTATTAAATGAAGTAATAAAGGTCAACCCAATGCGATTGAATGCATTTCTCTGTAAATTGGCTTCTAGCCAACCCCTTGACTTCTGAATTCACTCTACCAACATTGGTTACATTGTCAATATAAACTACCGAGCCTATTCCAGAAGTAGCCGTGCAAGCCCAAGCCATGACAGTTGACCAGGTGCATAGCCACAGGTGGGCCATTTTAGGGATGTTGGAATTTCCGAGTCTTCAAGTGGTGCATCAATACTTGCCATGCCATGGAAGTAGCTTAGGTTTTGTTGTTGTTGTTGTTGTTTTAATGAAAGTTTTGATTGAGTTCAGGTTGTTATTTTTCGATGTAACTTTTCTTTTAACTCCGTTTGAATGCCATTGTTAGTTCTCAATGGCTGAAAGACCTGCCTGTCATGAGCATAGCTGCTTATAGCCAAGGTGACTACAATGCTGAATGGGTTTATGTTAACCCCTTGAACCCTGTATGTAACTACATCCCTGTCTAAATTACCATCAGTTTCATAGAGCCTAAAATACAAGCTGGTGGGACTCCACAAGACATGTTAATCCAAACAGTTACCAAATAATTTAGTTTCTGCATTAGGATTTCCTTGATTAACAAATATTGGATTGAATGATACAGCTGTTCACAGTTTCGCTGTTGTTTTGTCACCACAGGGCTGGGTTTGGTAGATGGTGTTTGGTAGATGATGTTTTTTGAGCGATGAACTTGTATGTTCAGCATCTTGTCACCAGTGACACAATGACACACCAGTGTACTACGAATGAAGTAGATCATACCTGAGACTTTAATTAAAACCTTCATATGAAATCATGAACTGACAGAATGACCCATGTTTTCCAATTGCAAGTTCACAAGATGCCTCTCTGAGCTATTTTAGAGAATTCTCCCCTTCACTCCCCTTTATCAGTAAAAGTCACGATTCGAGCTAATCATCAGTTCAGTTTATAACCCCAAAAAAAGTGCTCTAGAAATGGACAGAATCTGTTTCATAGGTTCAGCACTTTTGAATGTAATAACTTAAGCAGTGAACTAAAGCCAAAATATAATACATTTTGGTCAACCTGGCAAAAGCGATTTATAATGTTGGAAACCGCAGACAATTGTACAAAAAACATTTGCATGATTCTGCCACAGTCTTTGCTATTTGTTCAAAATGGCAAAATTTGTTTAAGTGAGTAGATAAGGTTGGACAAATTGTCTTAAAATTCTATTCAGATCTGAGAAGTGCACCAAAGCGACTGAGAAACTCTGTACTACACCAGTGATTTCTTTCTTTTTCAGGACATTCCAAATTGTTGTGGTGGCTTTGCTCAACGCTTGTGCATTTTCTCTCTTTTCTCAGCTGCAAAATGTGCTGCCTCTTCCATCTTCATGTGGTTTTATCCTTCACAGATGAAAGCCAGGGCTCAAATCAAGAGTAAGATATTCAGAGCTATCAATTGTTTAAGCAATCGATTCAACAGTGCACAGCTGTCAGTCACATGTTCTAATATTTGTGCTCACTTGAAATAAATGTGTGATATTCATCTTTCAAAGACAAATAAGTTGACCTTGCTTTTTCATTTTTTTGGAGAAGACTGTAGCTCGCGTTCTGATCCGCAGCTGCAAGATCATTTTCATGATTATAGATTACGTACTACTATTAGTCATGTAGTGAATCAGCCAAAGATTCTCTTAAGGTTTCCAAGGGCCAGGGTTAAAGAAGTGAGAAGCCTCCAAGTTTGTCATGATGACAGGGAAGCTGATTGGCAGCTGGATTACCTTTAACATCACATACAAGTTGTAAACACCACTTACACAGTGAATAAAGCTTTACTAAGGCGTCCTTTTACCTCCCTGGTAGGTCTTCTTTTTAAGATGTGAAAATGCGTCCAGTTGGGATTTCTAAATTGTGTAAAATGTTCAGGATTTTGCATTGATTTCATGTCTGTTTGTTTCTACGATCATCACATATTCTGTGTCCTGAATTTTCACTGCCACTACTGGTCTACATGTACCTGCTTCCACATCAAATCTTTGGCGAAGATATATTGAATCTATTATTCTTGTAAACAGGTTGCATGTACTTACCAGAAGGAGGCAGAGGGGGCCGGATCCACCTTCAGCAGGGAGGGAGGGGGTCCTGGTGTCCGGAGATTCTGTGAGAATGAAAGAGTCAATACATGAATAGAAATGAGTGATCACTTACTTATATTGTTTAGCCGGGGACGGGGCTTAACATCTAAATGCTCAGCAGGTGTGCTCAGTTGAGGTTGACTCTCTCTGACATCGGTCCTACTCTACCTGTGTGTTCATTTAACAAATATCTGTTAGCTACTTGTAGCAGAGTGAGAGTGAGTATGTTTGATGAGGAGGAGGAGCCTCGCTGCGATACCTCTTGTAAATACCTGTAAATAGTGTACAGTCTTTCCCTACCGTTTTCTTTTTCCTTTAATCAGTTTTTGTTTGTTGTCTTTGTTACTAAATCACTTCGCACTGGAACCTTTGGGGTTTTGGGGTTATATAACATTAAGTGGGGTAAAAGTTAATCCTTTTTTATATCTTTTATTTTAATTTGTGAATTTTATTTCAAGTTGAAATGAGATGATTAGGTCATATTGGCCTAATAAGACTATTACCAGATTGGATAAATAAGCAAATGTTTGTGCATTAATGTTCATTAACAAACTTTAATTTGTTTTTAATTTGATTTTACAGATATTAAACTTCCTCCTACCTTCAACATACACATTGCCATAGTCCTATAAGTAAACCTACTGGAAGTCCCGCAGCTATAATATTCTAACCACAACAGATGCCTGTTGCATGCCCAGTTTTTTTTTTATTATTGTTTTTTTTTTACACATAATACTGTATGGTCACTCTACTGTACAGCTAAATAATATGTTAGCCTTTTTCTTGGAAAACAAATGCAGTTATTAGAAAAGGGGGCCAGTAGATTCCCAGTTGGGTTCTGAGGTTAGAGCTAAGTCGAGCAAAGCAATGCAGAAATCAGAATAGGAATATAGGAGCAATCTTTGTACATGCTATCAAACCGCCACATTTCAAGTTACTGCTTGCTATTTGAAGCACAACTTGAGCTTTTTGGCCATTTCAGAGTTAAGAAAAAATATTATGCACAATTACATCGGTAAAAAAGAGAGAGGGATCACTTCACAGAAAACAAACCCAATAGTGTACCTTAAACCCAGTATTTTGTCAAAACCTGTAGAATGGCTAATTCTAGGTAGCAGCTAGAGCTCTGAACTCTCAATTTATTCCTTCTGCACATCGGTCGACATTTGCGTAATTAGCCAATGCTCTATGATACAGTTCTCTTCTTCTCATTCTCTCAGCAGCCCTACCCCTAATTACCCTCCAGGAATGAGCCTGGTCTTCCAAATGGCCAATAATGTGGACATTGAACCTCAGATCTCAAAACAAAGGCAACCTCCGATAGCATTCTGCACTTTGTCTTTCTGATGGCTAAATCTTTAAGCAATCTTGGTTTCTGAGGGCTCAGATAATGATGAACATACACTGTGAAGACTGATCTTCTGCAGACCTGAGAGCTCATTGGAACATGGATTCAGAAAGGGCTCAGCAGGAAACCAATATGACATACACAGTAACACAGGTCAACAAAATAAGGCCTACACAACAATACACACCTAGAAAGTACTACCTAATGAAAAGTGACTGTTTACATCAGTTTGAACATTTGACTAAACACAGTTGTGGCTGGATATCTTAGCATGTTGCACCTTGACCAGTTGCTTTTGGTAGCCATCAACAAGCTTCTAGAAGAGTCTAATTATATTTGTTGGTTTCCTGGCACTGACTCAACATACAGTCAGGTCCATGATGTATGTATGTACTGGTGAACTCAGCAAAACCAAAAGGCTTAGAAGACCACAGAAGATGACTAAAGTAGATGATTGCAAAATTCTATCTGAGCTCTGGCGTTAGTGTCCTCACTGCAGCAGCGGAGTGAGAGGAAGAACAGCACTCGCGGCTTGATCGCTTGTTCTGCTCAATGTTGAGGTGGCTTCATTGTGACAGTGCCATCTAGTGCCATGGCGGTGATGATGTGGGTTTGAAATTATTCATACCATTTTTATAATTGTAGCGAGTAACAATGCAGCATCAAAAATGTAACAAAGTAAAAGTATTTACTTACATAATCATAACAAAGAAACAAACAAAAAAGGCCTTGTTTGGGTCAGGCTGATGACTGGCTGCATCCAAATACTTTACTAAAACATCCTTGCCTAGATTTTGGATCTTTGTGGAGCAATGTGAATCCATGGATTAGTGCGGCCAGACAACAGTTATTGAGGCCATGAGCTACAGACCTTTTTTAATGAAATACATTATTCTGCTTTCCAAAACTGATCCATTACTCCCATTCATTAAGGATTTGCTGGTGGGCTCACTCTGGCGTTCTGCAGTCATTCTTTGATTCTAAGGGGGAGGGGGGGGGGACACTGTACAGCGAAATGTGTCCTCCGCATTTAACTCCAGCGCCCGGGGAGCAGACAGGGTAAAGGGCCTTGCTTAAGGGCCCAACAGTGGCAGCTTGCCGAGCCCGGGAATCGAACCCACAACCCTGTTATCGATATCCCGGCGCTCTAACCGCTGAGCCACCACTGCCCCTAATTTGAGTGTGACAGAATCTTGAGCTTGCCTTACCTGGCGTGCTGTAAAAACTCATTCACCAATGAAAATTTATTGAAAGAACATTTCATTTTTTAAAGCGAAAAGAAAAGGAATGCCATTGTCCAGTGTAAATTAGGCATTTCAGCAGTGAATATTTCCTCAGCTTTGAAAGACTCAATAGTAAAGAATTATTTAAGGTAAGAAAATCACCATTTAATTTATAATCTGTATAGACGAGTGCTAACGCTGCTGTATGATTAGCTGACTGCTGTACACTATGCTTTCTGTTGCTAATCGAGTGTATAGGTGTGTTTCACCACCTTATAGTTTAGTACAAATAGTACTAATAGTACTGATCACAGCACTGTGTAAATCTAAATCTCTATATCTATATCTATATCCTTGCTGACATAATAAAACCTTCTCAGATACTCCATCATGACCTTTACAGCCCCTTACATTGCCCTGCTAAAAAAAACTAACCAGCAAACCAGACCAGTAATATTCCAGCAAAAACTAGTTTAGACCACTTTAGATGAACATGGAATTCATGCTGGTGTTAGCTGATTGTTTCAGCCAGATGTTTGAACATTTCATGATGAATGGGCTGACATAAATAATCCAAAAAAAAATATTTCACCTTTTTCATTAACTTTTTTTATTTTTTCCCCTGTGAAGTTCCCATTTTAGAGATAAGATTGTTCCAGGAGTAATAGTATATATCATTTATACAGAAGATTTTTTTCATGGGGACACATGAGATTGTATATATGACAACTCTTTTTTGGCACATGAGCCAATTAAATTGATTGGTTTAGTATAGTCAGGTCCATAAGTATATACTTGTGAGCTTAGCATAACCAAAAGGCTTGGGAGAGCACCAAACACAACTGACGTCGGTGACCGCATAATTTTATTGGAGCGTATGGAGCAGCAGTTATGTTTCTGTATTGGAGCTCATTAAGGCAGTGTTTGGGTCAGGCTGCTGAATCGCTGATGGCTGGCTGTGTCCACATACTTTACTGAAACATCCTTTCCTAGATTTTGGATCTGTGTGGAGCCATTTGAATCCATGGGTTAGTGGGGTCTGACAATAGTAACTGAGGCTGTGAGTTACAGATCAGACAGGAAAGTAAACAGCAAAGGAAGTTTCAGTACTATTTGGACACAGCCATAGCCACACACATATAAACAGAGTTTACAGTTTGGTCCAGGTTATTGTCTGTGGTGGTTTGGGTTTTAAAGTGAATTGCAAATCAACTATGGACCTACAAAAAAAAATCTGTTCATTACAGTCACATCTCTAGACTATACCTAGGTTTTGGGATAACACTGGTAACACTGATAGCAGTTGTTATTCTTTTTGGGGGCATTTAAAGTGTTAAAATGACATCATGCAACATTTTTACATTATGCTGCATTTTCATGCCAGCAAAGGAGAAAACTGCCCCTTTTGTTGCTATTGTGGGTTCAGCACACCTCTACTGCACCTGGGCTTTTGCATTCTGCGTCGCCTCTTGAATTGGGCATGGATGCCAGAGGGGCTGGAAATCAGTAGTGTAAAAAATCCTTTATTTTGGTTCAGCACTTTCATAAACCTGCTAACATGCTATCAAAACTACTAAAAACCCCAGAAGAAAACATAATACAGTCTAATCCCACCTTTAGACTGACTGTGCACACAAAAAGACTTTTTTGGTACCTCCAATAATTGGCTCTTCCTCCATGTTGGCTCAGACACAGCAGAGAGAGTACAGAGCATGTCATAGAATGTGAGAATTTGTGTGTCAAAGTTCACCAAAGTTGGCTTAAAGCTCATTACATTCCTGACTGTAGGGGGAGCACAGGAGCAAGAAATACCAATTAGCATTACCATTAACTGGGTGTCAGTGATTTAACGGGCCGGGGGGCACAGCACCTTTTGGAATGTCCTTAGTTTGAGAATTAACTGTAATTCATTTGTTCAAGATCACTGTCATATCCTTTAATGTGCCCTTGTGAGCAGGAATGAACGCACCGTTAAAATGACACACACACATTTTCTTCATAATCCACAAGGCACTGCATTGTGCTGCTGTTATTTTCTGCATCTCTCTGATTGCTGGAAGTTGGAGGTTTTTCTGCTGCGTAGAAGGTGAGTCAGCATTAGCGCTGCATGACTCAGCAAAATCAGAGGCTTAGGACGTTCAGAACACAGCGCACGCACACACACACACACACACACACACACACACACACACACACACACACACACTCACAATCTTGCACATCATTAAGATATGGCCACCTGAGAGAGAGAGAGAGAGAGAGAGAGAGAGAGAGAGCATGTTGAAACATTGAGGACCAATTAATGAGCTAAAAGGCTGAAAGCGTGTTTCTGTGCCTGCAATGATTGTGATAAGTGGTTAAAGAGATTGCTGTCAGCGCCACTATATCAATCTAGTGTTCATGAGAACTGAGAGCTGGGCATTTTCCACCTGAAAGTGTTCATGTAACTTCAGCCAACAGCAAGCTAGCACTTGTTTGGCTGCTGTGTGCGAATAAAAAACCTCTACTGAATTGGGATCCTGGGATACTGACTTAAAGTCTAGTTTTAGAGTGAATGCAGGCTATGGCAATTCACAGCACATAACTGCTTAGATTCATGATTTTCCGCTATATTTAGCATTATCATAAAAAATATTATGTATGGACCGGACATTCATTTGACATCAGAAAGGTGTGGGAGTCAAAATGTTGGCTTAACGTCAAGTTCCAGTGTTAGACAGACACTGAATTTTGATTGGAGTTGCAATTCACGTCAAACCCCAGTGTTGACATCGGCGTCATCAGTTAGACATCAAAGTTGGATAGCTGTCAAAAAGCAAAGTTGACAGGGTTGACATCAAGCTCCAACGTTAGGAGATGTTGAATGTTGGTTGGAAATGAAAGTCAGATATCTGACAAAATCCAACGTCAAACAAAGGTATTGAAATTTGATTGGATTGTAAGATTTCTGTTGGCATGAGTTTTTTGTTTTCCCCAGTCACATTGAGAAATGAACATACTGTGGAACTTGGATAAGGTAATATCAAGGTTGGACAGATGTCAAGATCCAATGTCAGACTGATCCAACATTTGTATTGTAACCACAGAGAACAGTTAATAATGTAAAAATATTTGCATTTTTTATTTATGTCCAAAAAACTCTTCTATTATGTCAAAGTGACAACAGATTTCTATACATGTTGTAATGTTGATTAAATAAAAAATATAATGTAAAATAAGTGAATGCATAAATATGCACCCCGTTTTAACGTGACTGACAATCAATTGAGACTCGAACTGCACGCAGGTAAGCTCTAATTTACTAACTGTGAGAAATTCTTGTAAACACAAAAAGAGCCAAATTATACAGACAAACTATTACTAAAAGTACTAAAAGGGGAAAACATCCCATATTTTTACAGGCACTGTAATTGACTTGATTTGGGTTGTCATTGGTTTCATCTGAACATGTTTAAAGTATCTCTTTAAGCTATGTTTTTTAAGGAGGTGGGTTCACAAAACCTGAACCCTATATCATTTTCAAACCATGGGTTCCACTAAACTGTTTGGAAATTGGACCCAACATTTAGAGCCAGGTTATACATTTAAACTTTAAATGAATGTGGTTTAAGATTTTTTTTCTGCCACCCTGGGGTTGGGCATTCTGAGGCTGCTGTTTCTAACGTAGTCCTCTGGACACTCATTTATGGCATTTAGCTGACGCTCTTATCCAGAGCGACTTACAAGGTTACTCGTATTACAGAGGTGGGCCAATGTAGTGTTAGGAGTCTTGCCCAAGGACTCTGGTCTCCCACATGGTGTGGTAGCTCAGTGGCAGGTAGTGGTGTCTAGGTAGTGGTGTGGCATCTGTTGCGCCACACCAACCACTCCCATTTGAAAGGCTGCAGTAAGCAGTAAAACAGTTGCAGACATTTGTAGGGTCCATGCACATTTACTGTGTGTATTACGCTGTAACGTCCCTAAAGTTTTGGATGCAGTTCACAAAACAGACACACAAAAAAAACTGTGATAAACTGTGGACTGATTTCTTGCGGGTAGCAGCCAGGTTGTTCACAGATGGCCACTTTTCTGCTCTGCTATGTGGTTACTGGTTTTCACTAATACACCAAAATAGACATTAGACAACACATATGCAATTTAGTTGGGACAACAGTGATGAGACACAGCTTTGTGAAGGCAAGCTTACCCTTTCTGCCTTCTTGGTGAAATTCACTGTGACCTCATTTGTCCTCAACCTGTGGATACGTTTATAATTATTATGTTTATAAATATATTACCAACTGGTTGTAATAATTTGTGTTATTTAACACAATTGTTCTTTCTAATGCAGATGTCACGCCGTGACAGTGTGTCACAGTTTTGTTGGGCTGTAGTGTTTAATTGGGCTGTAGTGAGGGAATGGGCCAGTAACTGTTTTCATCTGGGCATTTTTTGGGTGTGATAGTGTGTGCGTGTGTGTTTGGGGGAGGAGGGGGGGCATAATTATTGTGTGTGTTTAACTGCAACAATTGAGCTATCCATTGTTATAATTTTCACTGGGTTACTATGTGTTTATCCTATTATCCCTAAGCTCCTGTGAGTGCAAAATGTTCCTAGTAATTATATGTGACTACACTTTGTATGTGTTGACACTTTGAGTTAAAACAACTACTAATGATCCACTGTGAGTTAAAACTGTTACTAATGATCCACGGTGAGTTAAAACTGTTACTAAAGATCCACTGTGAGTTAAAACTGTTACTAATGATCCACTGGGAGTTAAAACTGTTACTAAAGATCCACTGTGAGTTAAAATGTCTACTAATGATCCACTGGGAGTTAAAACATCTACTAATGATTCACTGGGAGTTAAAACGTCTACTAATGATTCACTGGGAGTTAAAATGTCTACTAATAATCTACTGGGAGTTAAAACATCTACTAATGATTCACTGGGAGTTAAAACGTCTACTAATGATTCACTGGGAGTTAAAACGTCTACTAATGATTCACTGGGAGTTAAAATGTCTACTAATAATCTACTGGGAGTTAAAACATCTACTAATGATTCACTGGGAGTTAAAATGTCTACTAATAATCTACTGGGAGTTAAACCTTCTACTAATAATCTACTGGGAGTTAAAACTGTTACTTAAGATCCACTTTGAGTTAAAACTGCTACTAATGATCCATGGTGAGTTAAAACTGTTACTAAAGATCCACTGAGAGTTAAAACTGTTACTAATGATCCACTGGGAGTTAGAACTTCTACTAATGATTCACTGTGAGTTAAAACTGTTACTAATGATCCACTGGGAGTTAGAACTTCTACTAATGATTCACTGGGAGTTAAAACTGTTACTAATGATCCACTGTGAGTTAAAACTGCTACTAATGATCCACGGTGAGTTAAAACTGTAACCAGTGATCCACTGTGTATTAGGGCTGTTACTAGTGATCCACGGTGCATTAAGACTGTTAGTAGTGATCCATTGTGCATTCGAACTGTAACTAGTGATCCACTGTGCATTAAGACTGTTACTAGTGATCCACTGTGCATTAGGACTGTTAGTAAAGATCCACTGTGCATTAGGGCTGTTACTAGTGATCCACTGTGCATTAAGACTGTTTGTAGTGATCCACTGTGCATTAGGGCTGTTACTAGTGATCCACTGTGCATTAGGACTGTTAGTAGTGATCCACTGTGCATTAGGACTGTTACTGGTTTCTGTGAGGTTGTTACCTGTGAGCTATGTGCATTTCTATTTTCTCTGGTTATACCGGAGCATTACTCTGCATTAAGACTTAAGCTCTTATTTGAGTAGTTTCTTCTCACAAGACCTTTTGAGCAGTTCTCTCTCATTGTCACTGGTTGACATCCCTTGGCATCTATTTGCATCAGAAAACAACTGGCCACAAGCTTTTAAAGAAGAGGTCGCTTATTCTACGTGCATTGTGGCTGCCTCCAACTGGATGCCATATACGTTAAGCAGAGGCAGTCCGAATATGTCAGGAATACGTCAGTGCTCTCTAACTAAGAATGAGGAGTCCTCCACTTTGAACCTCCATCTGACCTGCTCATCCAGCAGTCAAGGCTGGTGACCTGTTGACATGGCTCAAGCGAAGGGTCAAAGGAGCGCCACTATTCATACTCAGTTTCTTTTGTGTACACACATAGTTGTGTGCAGATTTAAACGTGTGTGAGGGAACTCCTCATTTTAGATGTGTCAGGGAGTTCCATTGGGGAACACACAGTTTTTTAATGGATTTGTGTCAAATCTTTACAACTTACCAACACACACACACACACACACACAATAAATAGACCTACAGAAATTATCCCAATTTACTAAATACTTAATAAAAGTAGTCTTACATTAACATACAGTAATCTAGGTTACAAATCTAGATACAAAGGTTTTTTTGACAGCTACAAAATAGACCTAAAGAAAAAATAACACACTCTATTTTTGAGAACTTGATGTATTACCATGTCCAATGCGCAACTTCTGAAAATCTAACCTATACTTTACTGTCAGATCTGTAGACTAAAACTCATTTTTCTTATCCATAAATGCTAATCAGTTGCCATCAGTTGGCCTGCTGTTTTGGATAGATATCTGATATTAGGGACCCATGTTACTCTGTGACTGTATAGGAAGAAATTTCTATACATTTGTGACCTGCAGTCATTTGGGAGCAGCTACCATTGCAAATATTACATCTCAAAGCAAACGTAAGAATTCTTTACTACAAAAACTGAAAAAATATCCTACCGGAACAACAGTGTAAACCGTGGTGAGCTTGTCTTGTGCTGTGCAGTGTGTTTGTGTATGCGTTTGTTTATAATTATTATTTTATTATTAACAAAATACATTTGATCAAATTGTGCCAAACACATACAGTTGAATACAAATAGAAGAACATATGTTTCATTGCTGATTCATCTGTAAACTCTAGACACTGTTCAGGTCCACCAGCAGCTAATCTGATTTACTCCAATGAAGAATTGATTACATTAAAGGCCTTCCCTAAAGAAAAGCCTTTAGAAATGCTTAGGCTTACTACTTCTCTGAAGACTGATTCTTACTGTGCCTTGCACTGTTAAAAGTAAAAAGCCCCTGGATGAGCTTTTGGAGATTATTCAGCTTGAAACTATGGAGGAACCTCTTAGTGTGCTTTGAGGAACCTTCAAGAAAACATTTCTTCTAAAAACTTTTTTGAAGGTTCCTGAAAGCATCTTAAGAGGTTTCTCCACAGATTGAAACTCTACAACCTCCAAAGGTTCATCAAGGAGCTTATACTTTTAACAGTACAGTAACACGTGACTTTCAATGAGTGCCTCAGGGAAAGAGCATGATTATGGTATCACAGTTAGGCTGTATACGAATTTGAGAATGTATGTGGTGCGATTTGATGACACTGCAATATCGCAGAATGCTGCAGTGGTTAGGTGACATTCACAAGGTCAACAAGTCCTGTTTTTACAGTAAACACCTTCATACTGGTGTGAAAAATTGTGCACTGCAGGTTGTGCTGTGCTGAACATTTACCCTTTCAAAAACGCCAGTATTCATTTGATACAAACGATGGAGTAGCTTTGACGTCCAGAAGTGTTGTCTAGGTGATGTATAGATGTACTCTGTTTACCCGCTAGGATTTGTACATAAAAGGTACATGAAGGAAAATGTGTAATGAAAGAGTCGTTGGACATGACTACTGGGGTGACATTGCAACACTGGTAAAAAGTAATTGGGCTCACAGTGACAGCTGTCTGTGTGTTGGCCTTGTCACTGGGAGATCCCATCTGTGGCTGGGAGTACAAGAGAGCATAACTGACCTTGCTCTCATTGGGTGGGGTCAATGCGAGTGTCCGTTAGCTGACGGAACTGACAGAATTGGAAGTTTTTGGGGTTAGTGGCACTTTAAGAAAAAACAGACAGGGTGGTGCTGGTGGGCAGAAATTGAATGAAAAATTTAATTTAAAAAATGAAATGAATATGATTTAACATAATGTTAAATAATAATAGCTAGTTTGATTGATCTCATAAACACTAAAACACTGTGCACTTAACATGAATATGTCTGAAATAAAATGACTCGTAAATGTGACATGAGTTGTAAATATTTACATAGCAAATGAAGTGTAAAAAGATTATTTTACTACATTTATTCACACTCTATAGACAAAAGTATTGGGACACCTGCTCATTTATTGTTTCTTGAAATCAAGGGGGGGAAAAAGATTTTGTTGGAATAACTCCCTCTTTCTACTAGATTTTGGAGCATTGCTGTGAGAATTTCATTGCATTCAGCAACAAGAGCCTTAGTGAGGTAAGAATGTTGCATGATCACCACCTCAGCTAATCATCCCCAACTTCACAACTCATCCCAAACTCATTCCAGAGACCACAGTTCCCCAGCTCAATTACACCCCTCTAGCCCACGCATGGCACTGGACATGGTGCCAATAGGTTCATGTCTATCTGCTGTATTAAAAATTTTGAATGTTTTTCATGATGATATAAAAGAACCGTTTAAAATGTGTATAGAACTACACAATAGGGCTTTAACGGTATGAGTATTTGTACTAAACTGAAGTGACCACACAGTGGACGAAGATTAATGAATGTAACGCAAAAAATTGTACAAATGTCCCACTTAAAGTTTAAGAGTGTGGCTATGGTACTCACTGCAGTGAAACGACTTAAACATTGTATTTCACAGACATTCTGACCTCTTCCATCTTATTTCATCTCACATAATGATGGCAGATCAGGCGAGAATGATATGTCAGTTTTGGTGGACGATGCTAACGTTTATGCTCTACTAGCTGTACCATCTACCTCAGAATTATACGACACTAGATGGAACAAACTGGAACTTTCACGACTGCCTGTTCCAAATCAGTGAAAAGAGACTTAGCCTCCAGCATTTGAGGTTTTTGTTGCTTTTTGCCATTGTATCGAACTCGGACTGAGCTGTGAGATCCCAACCTCAGTGCGTACCGATTTCTGACTTTTGTGTACAGTTCCACCCCAACTACACACGGACAGACGTTGGAGTCTGCCAATGCTCCTTTTTAAAATGAAGATTCTGACTGGGGCTAAGTTGGTGCCCTGCCCCCAGCTAATATAGATATTCTGACGTCTTTTCCATTGCAGGGCCAAATGGTTACTGCGGCCGCACCGTACCGTTCTGCGCCGGTACAGACCCATCAGATTCCTAATTCTGGACCAGTAGTAGAGTGTTTAGCAAAGGTAAAATTAGCTACCCCTGATTGTGTTGAGCTGTGCTAACGCTGCGGTACTTATGCTAGACAAGCCCAGCAGGGGAGCTGTGCTAACGTCGCCTTGGCAATGTCGGATGAGGCCTGTAGCCGACTCAAGTCAACTTTACTATGCTAAGCGCTAAAGCAAATTTGTCGCCACACTGATGATCAGTGCACTGGAAGAGCACTAAAATGAAACAACTACTTTTGTACTTAGAGACGGTCTAATTTTTTTCTGTATTGAAAATATGAAAAAAAAAAAAACTAGAATCTTGCAGCACAAAAGCGATGAAGCCAATCAGCGAATCCCTACACCATTAAGCTCTCCCACTGAATGGTTCCATTGCCCCAAGTACGGTTAGCTAACCGTGCTTAGAAAACCGGGCCGAGTACGTTCCTTGCCGAACCTTGTCCATGTCCAGAACCGTTCAGCCCTGCAGTGGAAAAAGCATTCGACTCTCTTATGTCCCTCCCCCAGCTAAAATAGCTTATTCTGATTGGTTCTGCCTCAGAGGTTGACCCTCTGTTGTCACACCTGATGTAGATGCATGTACACGTAGGCCAGTAGGGGCAGCGAGACCCGTTAAATCCTGTGAAATCCTGGACATTTGATGCATGTTTTTCGTAACAACGTCTTATGAGACGTATCAAATAGAAGTGCCGGTACCTCCCCACTTGGTACCGGCACTGGTACTGACGTTCATTTTGGTTGGAAGTTAAAGTCACATCCATCAAAAACCAACGTTGGGTTGACATCAAGCTCCAACGTTAGACAAATGTTGAATTTTGGTTACTAAACATCATGACTTAAAACCAGCAACGTCAGCGTGTATCAACGGCAGAATGTCACGTTGTGTAGATGTTGACATTATGAGGTTTAGCAGACGTTGGGTTTTGCTCCCCATTTGGCATCAATATGACATTGATGTGATGTTTGGAAGAGGTTGGATTTTGGTTACTTAATATCGCTTCAACTTCAACCCAACAAAAAAAATATCAACGTCAGCGGTTGTCAGTATTCTACGTCAAACCAAGGTTAGACGCCTGAATTCTGGTTACCCCACGTCACATCCTGTATTCAACCAGAGAACAACGTCTATCGACGTTGTTGGCCAGCTGGGTCTGAGCGTTTTCTCAAGAGTAACAGCAACCTACTGGCGCCTTTGTCACACTGACAGTTTCTTCCAGCATTTCCCACCAACACCTGATGGGGTCACCCTTGTCCCTTTCTCTTACTAACTCTCTCTCTCTCTCTCTCTCTCCCCCCCCCCCCTCTCTCTCTCTCTCTCTCTCTCTCTCTCCCCCTCTCTCTCTCTCTCTCTCTCTCTCTCTCTCTCTCTCTCTCCCCCCCCCCCTCTCTCTCTCTCTCTCCAACACACTTCCACTTCAAACCCGGATGGATGACTTCACCGTTCCGCCTGGGTTCCCTTTATGATCGCGGGATCTCCCACATCCCACGGCAGACACACACAAACACACACGCAGCGCGCGCGCAGAGCTCTCCTCGCTCCTGATCCTGCGCTTCTCCAGACTGACAGCAGCAGCTCACAGCGCACCATAACCAACAGCGCCAGACGCTCTACCACTCTCTCTCTCTCTCTCTCTCTCTCTCTTTCGCGCGCGCGCTACCACTCTTACGCGCCTTCAGTATCTCTCACTCACTCTCTCTCTCTCGAACCAGAGGATAAAGTGCGCGCGTCCGCTGTGAGCCGAGATCACCGTCAGTAGCAGCAGCAGCAGCAGCAGCAGCAGCAGCAGAGGAAGCAGCAGCCGCTTGCGAGTCCCCGTGCCATCATGTCCGAGGTCCTGCCGTACAGCGAGGGGAAGATGAGCGGTTACGGAGCGGACAACGACGTGAGCCAGATGTCCTTCAGCTGCGGGCTGCAGGACAGCAGCGCCTTCTTCGGCGCGGGGCAGGCGAAGAGACCCCCTAAACTTGGACAGATAGGCAGAGCCAAGAGAGGTAAGCGCACCACGGACGGCAGCTTCGGTTGCGCGCGCGCACGTACACCCATACACACACATACACACACACACACAGTCATGAACGACACAGGTAGTTTATAGGAACACACTGGATTGAGTATAAAGAATGCACATGCATTACCACGGCAGGTATGTGCATTTCTATAAAGCCTAGTCTTGTTGGAGAAGACAATGATTGTCATGCAAAAATTAATTTAGATACTCCTCTATTTGCCCATATTTCCATTACTATCCTCTTTTTCCTGTTTTCATTTTTAATGGGAAAAGGCTGTCAATTCTACCAAGAATATTTGCAGCCATGTCTATGAAGCTCATGCATATGTGTGAATGTGTATTGGAAAAGGGGCTAACCAGAAAATAAAGGGGGGAAATGACACACATATATATATATATATATATATATATATATATATATATATATATATATATATATATATATGTGTGTGTGTGTGTGTGTGTGTAATTGACCTTGAATGCAGCTTTAGTTATCTGTAAGTTCTTAAAATCCAGTCGGACTCCAGGTGACCGTGGAGTGCGCGCATTAGGTCATGCTGTTCTTTCTGGAAGCGTTATTGCGCACTTTCCAACCGTGCGCGCCTGCTCCTGCTCCTGCGAGAAGCACACAAACACACACACACACAGACACACACACACACAGTTCAAACTCCAAACTCCAGCTCTGCGGTCACCTGTGTTAACAGTGTGTGCTTCTGTCCACAGTGGTCATCGAGGACGACCGAATAGACGAGGTGCTGAAGGGGATGACGGACAAGTCGTCGCCAGGCGTCTAAAGCGTGCACGATGCCTTTTTTGCAGACATTGAAAACAAACAAACCAATTTTTTTTACCACCGATTCGAAGCACTTTGTCGGCTGTGCATGAAGGAGGACGGTGGAAGAGGAGGCTACGACGCACAGACAAAGGCGGCAAGAAGGGGAAGAAAGGAAGGGGGAGGAGGAGGAAGAGGAAGAGGAGGAGGAGGAGGGGGGGAAAGACTGGAGAGATGGCGAGAAGGACATTGATTTAGGGGGGGAGGCTCGCCAGTTATTGTACACAACGAAAGCCGATTGAAGGCATGGCTGAGCTGCTGAAGGCTACTGAAGCGGCTGGGTTCTGGAAACGGTTCCGGCCGGCGGCCTCTGCCCTCGTTTTTTCAAGATGGATGGACTTGCCATTACTTCACAAACCATCTTCTTCCAAGAGAAAAAAACACAAACAAACAAAATCGTAGGAAGCATCGACCTTTCAACCGGAGGACGGAGCACATCACAAGCTTTATGATATAATGTAGTTGTACAGAATCTCTAAAGACCTTGTCCTTATCCTGTAGCCTACACACGCTTCAAAACAAGAAAAAGACCTAACACGAGCTGCCCTGGCACGGCCGTACTCAAACGTAGAGAACCATTCCAACTGCTGCTAGAGCTCTTTTGTAAACACACAAAACACAAACACATACACACTCGCAGACCAAGACATTTGCAACTCCTGCGAATTTGATACGATTCAGTGTATGCAGGCCTACGCGAGGATGGTGCAATGTGAATAGAAATGTGTATTTGTTCTTATTTTTCCATTTCTGTCCATCGCCAGCCCGATTCGGCCCTTCCCAGAAAGGTCTACGATGTACAGCCTTCGCAGCCCATTTGTGTTGAAGTAGTCTATAGGTTATGCCTACCGATGTGGCGCTAACCCGGCGCAGTCGACTCACAGTCATACTCAACTTAGTCAATTTATTACGAGACTAGACTAAGCTGGCCTAACGCAATCAGCACACTGCACATGCAATCACGTCGAATTCGGTTCAGACCGTTCGATTTTATCTTTCGGAAAGAACAACGGTTTCCGATTTTTCCATCTCTTTGCATGAACTTCTTCTACTCCGGTGCCAACACAGGTGCCTCTATGAACCTTACCACCCCGGCACGCTTCTTCTTTCTTTTTCTTTTGTTTTTCTTTTCATTTTTCCAAACAAAGTCATATTTGTATTTTTGTATCTAAATATTTGTTATTTCAGATATATGCTAGTATATCATCTTACGATACATCAGCAACCTGGTTGTTTGTACCTCGAGAAGGATCCTCAGAAGGGGACGAGAGGACTCGTCCGATATCAGGCGCAGGGGATGTTTCTTTTTCTCGCTCTTTTCTCTTTCTTTTAAAGGGACTTACTGAATGTGCTTGGGATTTTTTTGCACACATCAATGTTATACTACTATTTACTGAGAAATCGTATACTGTGACTTGAGCTTCGTCGATGAATTTGTTAGGAAAAAAATGGCGATTTTAGACTCTACTGCACTGTTTACGAGTATCCTCAAATAACGTGGTTATTTGACGAGTTCTGAACATAATGGCTATGTTTTTTTTGTTATTTTGTACCATTCTTTTAAAAAGAAAATTGATTATGGTTTGTTGTGCATGAAACCTTAATATTTTTCAACAATGGAGCGTCGTTTTATGAAGCAAAAATGAAAAAAAAATGTAATGACATTCTGAGAATGATTCATTGTATATTATGATGCCATTTTCACTGTACTTGGTGAATTAATAAATGGTGGGAAAACACGAGAACGTCGACTTTTGCTGGTCATTACTTTTGCTCGAATGATGGATCTTGGCATAGGCAGGCACTTGCACCAGGGAGTGTGTAGCTTGTATAATAATTACACCAGGGGGATGAGAGCACTTGGACTAGTGGGGCACACAGGTGCTCTGTTCCAGTTCCCATACACATCTGGGGCTTCCTCAACAAATCAGGCTCTGCTCAGGTGTTTGGGGGGCTGGAATTAAAAACCAACATGAGACTGGACTCATAACACCTGTTTCAGGCCTCTGGTTACCTTCATGATCAAGGCCATGACTTAACCATGCTATTGTGTGAACTTACACACCGCCTTCAGCCTTCAGTCTGCAATGCAGAAACCATATGCCCTACAGCAGGGGTCATCGATTCTAGCTCTGGAGGGCAGATTTCCAGAACAGCTGAGATCTCTGCTCAAACACTCCAACGAAGCATGCTCATAATTAACTGATGAGTTGGGTCAAACTCAGCTGAACCTTCCTCCAAGACTTAAAGTGATGACCCGTCTCTACAGAGACATTTGAAGACACAACTTCTCTGTAGAATAGTGTGGAGTGAAATATGATTAGGTTCAGGTGAGGACGCAATTGAGAAACAAGTCCCACAGTACCAGTTCATAGTAGTTAATGGATTTCAAGCCTATAGACCCATGTTCTCCAACTCTTCTTAGAGAGCTACCTTCCTGCAGGTTTAACTCAAGCCCAAATCTAACACACTCCATTCAACCAAGAAAGATTAAGGCAGTAATTGGATTAGGTGGACCACTGCTGTAGATCATATGATCTAAAGGCCATGCCACACTCACTTAACAAATACCAACAACACAGTGTTGCTGATACTGTTCCACAATAAGAACTAAGGCACCAGATCTGAGGAACCAGTGTGAACGGTAAGGGGACATTCTGGAACAATATGAGTTGGAGGAGAACATTGTAGAAAAGTTTGAATGAGCGTGTGAATGAGGGGACAATATTCTAGAAAATATGGCTGTTTTGGGAAACGCTATGTGTTCTCTTAACATTTCTTCAATGGTTCTTCAGCAAAAGAACTGGTTACATTTAGAACCCTGCAAGCTAAAATGATCATTTTAATGCTTAAATGGTTCTTTGCTTTGTTAAATGGTTATCCTCTATTATGTAGACCCTCTTATGTACATATAAAAAAAATGATTCAACAACATGGCTTCTCACTCCAGATTAAAATAATCAGGTAATTATGAAGCTTTTCATGAGCTTGGCCAAGTGGAATGGCCAAATACAGAACTGTGCCATTCAGAAGTACTGCAGGACTGAGCTTGAGAGGCACAGGCCTAAACCACCATCTGGATTCCATGCAGCTTCTCCTTGAATTTGAGTCAACTTTGAACAAAAAAACCCAAAGTTAAGTGATTCATTTCACTCCAAATGCTAATGCAAGGTAAAGGCTCCATGAGTTGACTTAACTCATTTCAAAGAAAAGCTTAACTTCGTCCGCTGCGTGTACTGTGGAGAGCAAAGATCTTAAAAAAAACAAAAAAAACAATGCAGGATCTAGTATGTTCTCTACTCCCTAACTCACCTGCGCATTAGCTGTAGAGTTAACTAATTGGTGGTATATACTGTATACTGGCCCTGGCAGTCTGATCGCCTGTTAGTTGAGCGCTGTGTTGCTCCGTGTCTTACAGAAACTCGGATTACACCAGAAGATTACTGCCACCCCCATAGGCCACAGTAACAACCACAACCCAAGTAAAGGAGGCATTGCTACCATTCACATGAAGTCTCTACCAGCCAACATGCTCAGGGTGGGCTAGGCTCTGAGTGGATTTGTACATACAAAATTCTTGGCACCCACTTTGGCTTTCCAAATAGGTCCCATTTAGACTCCATATGCAGTGTGCAACCCAGATGGGACCAATGTTTAACCCCTCCTTGACCTATCACTGACCCTGGTGGGCATCTATATGTGGGGCCAAGGTGGAACACACAGGACGAACCCTTCTGGTTCAGAGTTGGGCTTTCCATACAGGCCCCACATGGATACGTTAGTTGTGTAAACATTAATTTAAAAAAGGGAAATGTTTTTTTTAATCTTCTCTTTTGAAATTCTTTTCTTTAATGTTGCTGATCCAGCAACAAATAACTACTCATCTTCACTAATTACTATGTACAAACTGCCAGAGCCCTATTCTTACAGGAATTTGCTGGCGTCTTGTCAGACCTAGTGGCGAGTACTAATAAAGAAAGCTGATACAGAAATGTTAATGTTTACTTCTGAAAGCACACAGAATTCAGCCTGTATTTCTACCCTAACCTCTACTGGCTTTACTTCAAATATAATGGGGCTATATAGTTGGGATCTTTTATCCCACTCCAACAGATTGATTTATCACACTTTCTCCTCAAAACGGTTGGACAAACTTAATCCATTTCCTACAAGCTTACAAAAAATAAAAGTAACCAGGCAAAATTCAAGCCTCTTTTTACAGTAAGATTAACTAAAAAACTATCCGTAATTAAACCAATGATCATGAAACCTAATCTTGATCCATCTCCCCCATAACATGTAATGTTCCCGTCACTGGGAGTGTGAGGACTGATTCATTAGACACTGGGCCGGGTACCCATCTCTGATGCATTGGCTAGCAGATGCCCATGACAACCAGCTTCACACTGAGGTGATGTGCAGAGGAAGAGAGCCATCTACCCACCCGAAGAGACCAAGGCCAATTGTGCTCTCTCTGTCTCCGGCTGCTGAAGACAGGCAGAATGGGATTTGCACTATGAATCCTCGGGTCAAAGTGGCAGCACCTTACATTTAAATTTACAGCATTTAGCAGATGCTCTTATCCAGAGCGACTTACAAAAGTGCATCACTGTTTACTCAAGAATAACCTTAGCTAGCTAACCTTAGATAGCTTAGACACTACTAAACACAAGTTGATAAGGAGACCATAGTACTCTCCCCTTCTAATTTTCATTTATATCCAAATCTTGGAGAAATATGTTCATCCTTGCATAAGAAACAAATTCATGAACAATTTTGTCAGGATTTTGGACAGAGACAACACTAATAGTAAGATTAGTGTTGTCTATAAATAGTAAGTAAATGTTTTTTTATAAATCCTCTGACCATGGCTATGTATCTTTGCTTGTTTTGTTAGATCTTCCTGCAGCATTTGACAATATAGACCACACTACCCTAAACACTATGTGGTTAGCCTGTCTTGCCACACAGGTTGCTATCAGTTTGCAAATATAAGCGGTGAAGCACCTCTACATACAAAAGTATAATATGGTATCCCGCAAAGTTCGCAAAGTTCTTTTCTAGGACCTCTACTATTATTATATTATTATATACATTTCATATATATACTTAATAAGATAAAACACATCATGTCAAATAACCTCATCCTGCTAAACCCTGACAAGAGATCCTAGAAACAGACTAATTTCAAGCTTAATCTCGATAGCTTCTCAGTTGCACCAGGCACAACCGGGGGAAACCTTGTGTGTGAAATTCTGATTTGCCTTGTAATGAACATATATAGACAATATTACTAGAATAGCTTTTCCTCTTTCAAATATTGCTAAAATAAACACACAATTAACTCTTCCTTTAACTTGATTACAAAAATCTGCTTTGACATAGAGGCCAGCATTATATGAGATATAAAACAAGACAAGCTCTAACCGCTGAGCCACCAGTGACCTGGCTTTTTATTATTAGCCAGAATTATGAAAGTTACTTAAGGGGGGGGGGGGGGTAAAGCTCACAAGCTTTGGAATAATCCTTCAGTCATTCACAAGGTTTCTTACTCTCTGGGGGAATTTTTCTTGCCATTGTTGCATTGGCTTGCTTACTAGGGGCTCAGAACCAGATCTCTGTAAAGCTGCTTTGTAACAAGGCCTGTTTTTAAAAGTGCTAAATGAATAGGCCTAGGAATAGGAGAATCACCATTCAGAATGCTCTGTAGTGCTTGATTACTTTTAATACCTGTCTGGGAAATCAACCCACATGCCCACAGGTTTTTAAATACTTGTTCATCCATGCTTGTTCTGAAATTAAGGGAATTAATAGGGGATTTGTTCTCCTACCTGCAGTAATAGCCTCTACACATCCAGGAATTAAAACATTACTGTGAGGATCTGATTGTATTCAACCACAAGAGCGTTAGTGAGGTCTGGAACTTCTAGGCATCCCAATGTATTGGCTGGAGCTCCATTGCTTCAGAAAATGCAGTTGTACTTGTCTACAACTCACTGCTGGTGGAATTTTACCCAACATTTTATACCCCTCTATCCCACGCCTGGCATTGTTTACCTGCTCCAGAGTCATATTCTAATAGCAGTACTCCTGTACAGGGACTAGACAAGCTTTTGTGTGCATTTGCACATCCGTGTCAGCAATGTGTGCAACTTAAAGTAGCCAAATGCATTTATTAGCAGGAATGTCCACAAACATTTAGACATATAGTGTGGACATACAGTGTATACTCCCTAATGTCCCCATCCACTCTTCCCTCCGTACTGACCTTTCACCACCTGGAATAACCAGCCTGCTGACCACCAGCAGCACCTGTTCAGCTCACACTTTTTCCCACATACACGCAGGCCCTCTTGTTTTGAGACGTCTTGCTGATTCACCGTGCAACCCTGAGCCATACCAGCATAGCCTTGATCTGTTCTAACCTTGTTTGTGTAACCTGACTCTGAGTCTGTTTTGCCCTCTGGTTTTTGACCATTGCCTGTCTGGTAAAGCCTACCCAGGTTTGTTCCTACTCTTCTGTGCAAGATTAAAAACTATGGCTTTGCATTCAGTTGCATACCTGGTCTTTTACTCCTATACTATATAAAACAAGGACAAACCAATCTAATGAAGATAGCTGTCTTCAAGCTTTAGCTTTAGTCTGCTTTAGAGCTTTCCATTGAATTTATATCTATGGAAGCTGAATTGTAAAAATGAACTGTTTTAAATCCATTTACATTTTCTGTGATTTCACAAAAGCAAAGCATTACATCTGTCTGCCTATTCCACCTACAACAGTTCAGCTCCACCCATTCAATTCAAGATTATAAGGGCTGTTTAAGGCGAGGGCTGCTTGTTGAATGAGGCACAATACAGATAGGCCTCTGTACAAAGTTCATTAACATTGTAGTCCTATGCAAACGTTTGGACCCCCCTTTTCAAATGACATGTTTTGTTGATTTTGACATGAAAATACGAGAATTCCACAGAAAAACAAACTAAAATAAAGCATAAAACACATTACTAAAATGTAATATATATTATATTATATTATGTATATACAAAATATATCAAATTAAATATAACATCATAACAGCATAAGATGTGCCCTTAGCTCTGTACAGTGCAGACATGTATTCTCTGTAGAGATTCTGTACTACTTGTTTGCTTAGAAAATCAACAAAACATGTCATTTAACCAAAGTTGCCGAAACTCTTGCATACGTTTGGGAGGTGATTCTATTAAATGTTTGTGGACAACCCCTTCTAATGAATGCATTCAGCTTCTTTAAGTTGCAGCCATTGCGGATGTAGATATGCTATGCAAGCTGATCTAGTCCCTGTAGAGAAGTACTTCCATTAGAATATGACTCTCTGGAGCAGATCAACATTCTCCAGAGAGCACCTTGCCAATAATGCCAGGCGTGGGCTAGAGGGGTATAAAGCCCTTAGCATTGAGCTGTGGAGCAGTGGAACTGTGTTCACTGGAATGATGGTGTGGAATGATACTTTTGGGATGAGTTGAGGAGTTGGGGATGCTTTTGTCACTGAATGCAATCAAATCCTGCAATGCTGCAGAATCTAGTAGAGAGCCTTCTTCTCTGGACAGTAGAGACAGTTACTCCAACTTTTTTTTTCCAGAAGAAACAATGAATAACCAGGTGTCCCAATACTTCTGTCCACATAGTGTTTGTCAGATCAGGTTCAGAGGTATAAAGAACAGAGCAATAGGAGAAAAAAGTTGGTGATGTTGGAGATCATTGCATAAAAGGCACTCTTCACTTCACTCAGCCTGACCTCCATCCAGAGCACCACGACTAATGCCATCGACCCCTTCACCCCCCCACACACACACACCCCCAACACACATACACAGACCTACTCCTCTTATCTCTCTGCTACACACACACTCTCCCTGCTGGCAAGTCTTATGTAAGAAAGGAGATAAATGAGAGAGATCCATCACAATTGACTCATACACTTCTGTCCAAAAAAGTCTCTCTTGCCTGCTCTAGGAACCTTTCTCTTTCTCTCTCAGTAAAAAAGGAACACTCCATAGTCCTCGATCAATATTTATGAAGTGTCTTAAAGAAACAGAACCCCGTCCACATAACTCAGCAGTAAGGCCAAAGCTAATCCCAACCCTAATCACTCTGAGAGGGCTTTTACTTGGTGCCCCAGTTGCTAACACAGTTTGCTTAAAGATCCTAAAGATTTGACCTATCTGAATCATGAGTATGAAGAAAGACACTTCAGGAGAACACATGGATTTGTTAAGTCCAAACCAGCGATGCTGGCACAGGCAACAGTGAAGAAAAACGAATGCTGTGGCTGAGTAGTAATACTTTTATGTCTCATCAGCCACGTTAGCACACTAGCTGTCATCACTAGCTGTCATTCAAAGTTGCCACAGTGTTGTCAATCGGCCTTTGTCAGGCATGTGTGTTTATTTTCTTTGACTTCACCAACGCGCCATGTTGAGGTATAGTTATAGTGAGTTGTGCAGTGAAAGTAATAGCCATGAACTTTACATATGTTTATCATCTTTGGTAGCATGGGAAGCTATAAAATTGCAGAAAAAAAAGCAAAGTGTGAGGATGCCAGGGATCATTCTTTGGATAAATTGGCATTTATTAACAAGATTGATCCAAACGACCTGACCCCAACAAGTGGGAACGCAGTCACTGCTGTCTCCAACCTCACACTTGGTGGTTGGACTGCGAACAGTTCAGAAACTATAAGTCATGAATTAAATTCATGCTTTATTGCACTTGGGTCTCCGGAGTATTCTGGTACAATTTCTATCCTCAGTTTTTGTAGACTGGGCATAGTTTGGCCCCATGACAGTGGTTCTCAATCTCAAGGCCACATGCTCAGCACATTTTTGTGTTGTCTTTGCCCTAGCTCATGTGACAGTGCTCGTCTATTAAAAATGAAGCCTTTTGGGAGGTGCTGTATGTCACAGGTGTAAAAATTTGGAAATGGTTCCCCTAGCATTGAGAGTCACCTCAAACTCAACCCCAGCAAGACAGAGCTGCTGTACATCCTGGGAACTGCTGGACTTCACAATGATCTTGCCATCTCCTTGCACTGAGAACTCACTGGTCACTAAACCTACAGAAGCACAAAGTCTTGGAGTGCAGATTGCAGATTTCTCCTGTACAACATCCGGAGAATTCAACCCTTCCTCTCGAGAGAGGCCGCCCAGGTGCTCGTTCAGTCTCTTGTCACTTCAAGACTTGACTACTGCAACTCCCTTCTGCTGGTCTTCCTCTGTGCGCAATCAGGCCCCTGTAGTTAATCCAGAATGGAAGCTCCTAAGTTCATCTATGTAACTTTATTGCTGCAGCATTCTCTTTACTGGCTTCCTGTAGCTGCTTGCATCAGATTCAAAACCCTGACGCTGGCCTACAAAGCCAAGACTGGACCAGCCCCTCCATACTTGATGGTAATGGTCAAAAGCCAAACTGCACCAAGAGCCCTTCGAGCTTCAAGTACGGCTCGGCTCAACCCGCCATCCCTTAAGATCTACGGAAGACAAGCGACCAGGCTTTTTTCTGTCCTGGCACCAAAGTGGTGGAACGAACTTTCTCTAGGTGTCCGAACAGCAGAGTCGCTCACTGTCTCCAAACGCAGACTGAAGACCCTCCTCTTCCAAGAGGACTTGGGCGAAGTGCAGTGTCAAGTATTATGGTCTCCATATTGACTTGTGTTTAGTAGAGTCTAAACTTAGAGGTATCTTTGAATTTTAGTAAATTCAAACTAGCTGAGGTTGTTCTTGAGTAAATAGCAAAGCACTCTTATAAGTCACTCTGGATAAGAGCATCTGCTAAATGCCATAAATGAGTAGGGACTAAAAATAAATAAATAAAAAAAGTTTTAACATACAATATTTGAAATAAATACACTGATTAAAGAGAGATTAAAAAGCCCTCATCATACATTTTCTTGTATTTTAGTTTTTCCCTCGGGTCTACTTGGGATGTTTGTGTGGGTTTATGACCCAATTATTCTTTTTTTGTTTTCATTTATTTGCACAGGCGGATGTTTATAAAAATGTTGTCGTACACAACAAAACTAATGCATTTAAAACAGGCTCATTCCACAGCTTAGTTTCTCTATATATGGGCTATGTGAACTAGGGACTGAATGTGAACTAGTTTCAAAGTTTCTTATTCATAAAAGGTGAGGAATTTTCTTTAATTTTTTTATGATGATAACATCTTGCAGATAATCAGACAACATTTTATGCTTTTCTAAGACAAAGCAAATATGCACCACATATGAAATATCCATTTGTTTATAAAAAGAGCATACATTGCAGCTGTATCTATCAGTCCAACCACTGGCTGAACTAAACAGCCTCCCTCCTCCAACACTCCTGACTGATTTATCTCATCAGCTAATTATCAAACCCTTCACAAGCTCAATCAGGAAGCACCGAGCAGGGAAAACACTACATTAGAATTAAGGTGAGAGGAGGGTGGGGGTGTAATGCGAGGAGACGCAGCTCGGTGTTAGAATATTCAGTATAATTGTCCTGGTGTCCCTTGTATCGGATTTCCTGAGTAGATTAGACGCCATGTCCCATCCTACCCCCAGGATTCCAGCTAACGCAGCAGCCAGGTGAGCTAGAGGAGGAGCAAATTGAAGAGGCTGACACCTGACACCTGCCCGTCACCTAATCTGCACCTGACACAGTGTCACAGTTGGCAGCTGCTTTAGGGAGGATGAAAAGGCCTGTAGGCAGTATAATCTACCATCACGCATCATGGGCTTCTGGACCGCTCTGGTCTGATAAAATATTAATTGTCACATTGAAAGGATTTCTTTGCTTGCACAAAATAGAAATTCATACCATTTATTGAAATGTACTAAAATACCTGTAAGAGTTATGACCTGGTCCTTAATAGCAACGCTTATTGTTCAACTGGGTAATTAGCTTGCTAGGTTTTACGACCAGTCCCAAAAGGATACCTGAGCATGTTTTGTCCTTTTCCATGCTGGGATGGGGCCCATGTTGCATTCATTTGTTCGTCAATGGCACAATAAAGAACAATGGCAGCGATCAGTGGAAAGACTTGGACCTCTATATACTAATTCAACCTGCTGTGGACTGTGGACTGAACCAAGAACTCTGTAAATACACTGCCAACCCAACCCCTGACCCACTCAAGCTTGACCAGAGTGTTGCAAAGTTGGACAAATATTACAGAACACTGGCAATAATCCTTGGCAATTTAGTTTTTGCTGGAAATACAATTTGAATGAAGAACTCATTACCCTAGTTCATAATGTAGTTCAGTAATGGCAGCCGGAGTCTGAAAGACTAAGAGACTTATCTGAGTGAACCTAGAAGAGAGCAGCAAATCAAAACCCCTGTTTGAATGCAAAATATCTTAGAATGATTTAGCAGACTCACTATGGAGAGGTGGTACACTGTTCAACTGTTACAAATAGCATTTACAAACGGTCCTACTTACCATAGGGGGTAGTACTGACCATGCAGGGTGCCAAAACTTTAGCTTTGTTATTGTACTGTATTGTATTGTAAAAAAAAATAAACAGAAAAGGGTAATTTTGCAAAACATATTAACGAAATGTTGAAAATCAGATAATCTTTTATTCACTTAGCTATTCAGTGTTTAACCAGGGGTGCTAAAAGATTTGCATGTCACTGTATATACTAAATGATTGTGTGATAAAATGCTTAGTAGACTTAGTAGAATACAAAAACTACCCCAACAGTTCTTCTAAGTTTGTCTTGTTTTGCAACATGAGACAAAGCAACTGATTACTCAAGGCACATAGCACATATATATTATATACCCATACTCTGACCATAGTCTGCTCCAAAGTGCAGTGGATCTGAACAGAAGGCCAGTCGTGGAGAGCAGGCACCTTTCTTCAGGCTTTAAAAATAGCCAGTAATTACATTTCAGAGCAAAATTAAAAATAAATGATTTCTGCTTTATTAATGACTGTCGACATGTCATGGTGGCCAGTACAATATTAAAAGTCTCATCCACAAGGGAACACGAACATACACAGGCCTGAGAAAACAGTGGACAGTGTTTTTGTTGTTTGGGGATGCATTTAAGGCAAGGGACTGCCTGATATGAACAGCACTGCATGGAGAAACGCAGGCCAGACTAAAGAGAGAGAGAGAGAGATAGTTAGAAATAAGATAAAAAGAGATAAATAGGTATAAGACATTAATAACACTGGCAACTATTGGCAAATCGGTCACATAAACTGCCCAATCAATGCTCTGCTCCCAAACATGTTCTTTTATAGCAACAAGATTCTACAGAGAATCAATTTGTTTTTTATTAAAATATCTCAGTTTAGGAAGTGTTATTCATTTCCAAACAAAAAAGGTTTTGCATAAGTGTGAATCACACTGTTAGTATAGACCTTCTATATAACATAATTCCACTGTTAATGAGATTGTTTGTATAGACCTAATTCCACTGTTAATGAGATTGTTTGTATAGACCTAATTCCACTGTTAATGAGATCACATGACATAAAAACTACATCTTTGTCTTACAGTGAAAAAAAACATATGTGAATGACCCTTATGTCCCTTAACCCCAACACAGCAACAGTTGCTATGAGAGAACATAGCACAAAGAGGTCAGTTGCGTCAAATTTACGAAAAACTATTTGTACAGTTCATCTGAGACCACATAATGATGCCCCAACCACAACCTTGGCATTAACCATACCCATAACCCTCCATGACCTCTTATCTTCTTGTTTACTGCACTTGTACAGATGTAAAATCACACAAAAGATCTGAGAATGTCATGATCCAGACAAACCTGAATTTGTAGCAAAACATAATAAAAGAATAAAAATAGATTGTCAGAAACCAGTACTCTTAAAAATAAAGAAGCTTCAAAAAGTTCTGTGAGCAATGTCATTAAAGAACCATATTGGTGTGAGTGTGAAGAACCTTTAAACTAGTAAAGTTCCTTTTCATCAAGTGAAGTTTCCTGAAGCCTTTATAAGGTTATTCACACCCACATAAAACGATTCTTTATGGAACCAAAAGTGTTTTTCTATTCCGTTGCTTAAAGAACCCTTCAAAGCACCCTTATTTTTGAGAGCACAGGTGTGTTGCACCCCTTTACAGAGCAATGTTATTAAGAAAGTCCTCATTGTCCCCATCCTGAAAGGTCACCGCAGTGGGCGGGGCCTCCGCTTCTGTCAGCAGCCTCCTCTCCAGTGCGAGGTCCTCTGGACTAAGCTCCTCCCCTTTGGTGAGCACATACATGAAGTAGTGGAAGTTGTCGCCATAGTGATAGTGGTTGATGGACCAGTTGTATTCGGTGCGAGCGTACAGTCTCTTGCGGAAGTGTGGCTGGGCGAAAGTCACCGATATGAAGCGACCTCCCGGCTTTAAGACTCGACTGATCTGCAGATAAACATGAGAAAGGAATAAAGTCAATAATGTCAGACTGGTAGACGTGACAAAGCAATTTAAAAATAAGCATGGAGAAGCAAAGCACAAACTACTGTGGGATAAGGAAAATGTGATGTGGTTAAGTACAATGTACTTTTGCAATGTTCTCATATAAGCACAGCTACTCATTTTTCCTGTATTCAGTGAGAGATTGTTCTGAGATTTTTGAGGGTACAAGTCAGAGAATTCACCCCTTTACTTTACTGCACTAGAATGAAACACTGTATTTTCCTTGGCAACGTTTTTTTCAGCTATCTATCCACACAAACTGTCTTAGGAGGATACAGAGAGAACACATAGAGGACTTCAACACTATGCGCTAAGCCAAAAAAAAAGAAATCAGAGCTCATCCGAAAGCCTACCAAACGCAGGAAAACCAGGAAAATCCATGTGTTTTAAGGCACACAAAACAGGGTTGTAAATATTCGGATTAAATCACATCTGAGCATTTTTGCCCCTACCAATGTCACCTATCTACAACTGAAAATACTCAATGAATGCATTCTTTGGTACATGTAATGATCTTCTCTGTGGCGGTCATATACCAATGTCACCTATCTACAACTGAAAATACTCATTGAATGCATTCTTTGGTACATGTAAGGATCTTCTCTGTGGCGGTCATATACACCACAGTTTTTAAACCATGGAGTGAAACTCCAAACTCCCAGTGAGTACAGCCTCCACACTGCAGGGTTAGTTATAGCGCAGTGCTGCTACTAAGCCTCCCCCAAGAGAAACAATGAAAGAAGTCCATACCTGCCCTATAAATTCTGAGAAGTTCATTGTTTGGACATTTCTGTCCACAGATTCAGAGGACATGTACTACCGATGTCATGTACATAATATATATGGCACACATGGATTGAAGAAAATCGAAGACTGTGTAAAAATGTGAAATGCTGGAGGTACCAGAGGTTCTCCTTTTGGGTCCAGTATCAGACTTAATGTTAAATGTTATTCCTGGTTCAGCTTTTCTATTTGTTCGGAACAGAGCTAAGCTAAGCAGAAAAATTACTACATGCTTTTATTACCTCAAGGCTAGACTATTTCAAAGCACTGTTGTCAGGTTGTTCCAGCAGGAACCTCAGTACACTTCAACTAGTTCAAAATGCTGTAGTCAGGGTCTTTACTAAAACTAGAAAACTTGATAATATCAGTCCAGTTCTGTTGGCAGTGTTTTGGCATCAGGTTCAAATTCCGTACTGATTAAAAATTCTACAATTGACATACAAAGCCCTACATTGTCTCGCTCCTGAGTACCAGCAAGATCTCATTTCCTATTGTGAACCATCATGATAACTTGATGAATTTAATATGCTGGATCTTTCTCAAATACATTTTTAAATGATTTGGCAAAAACTAAATCTGGGCTAAATCTGACCACTTACATAAATAAGTAGACTGACCAACACAATATGCAACAAAGCACTAAACATGACTATTTTATTCCTCAGCTATGTCCCAAGCATATGTGGTGGTGGAGTCTATGTATAATAAGTGCTGTAATTTATATATGTTAAAGCTCTTAAACATTATTCTGACCATAACAATAACACACCCTTGTGGTGCTCTGAATGAATAATAACTACTTCACACTGGTGAAAAAAAGAAAAGCCTGAATATAATAGGTTAATTATTAATAACTCTATTTAGGTCATACTGTAACTATTACCATTACCCAGCAGTGCCATGTAATATATGTGCCTACTAACACACTAACACTAACCATTAGCAAAATGGGACACACTTACTCGAAAAAATATACAGTCCAGCTGAATACATCAGTGTCACAGGAGAATTTGTGTGTGTGTCACATGCAACAGCAAGCCATCGTCTGCCTTGAAGTACTGATAACACCTCTAGGTGAGAACAGAGAACGGTGCTTGTGTGTAAGCGGGAGAAAGTATTAGAAGAGGAGCAAAAAAAAGCAGATCAAAAAAAGAGAAATGGAGCAGATCTCAGCTTCTGGTAAAAGACAGAAAAACTGCAGGTGGCCAAAAAAAAAAAACAAGCTTACTGCTGGAAGTGTTGCCAGAAAGTATGCTTGCAAAATATTCAGCATATTCAGCACTGAGTTTTTAGGTCAAATAAAGCTTTAATTAGGCCTGAAATATTGGTTTGAGCCCAAATAAGGCCTGAAACATTCTGTCTAATGCTATATGCACATATTGTTAAACTTAGAACCTGAACCAGACCTGAGTCTTGCTAGATTCGATCCAAAACCCACCCACTAGTGTCTAAGGACTCAATGAAATGCTGTCGTCTTTGAGCGATACATTCTTTATGTAAGTTGTATTAGAAAACCTTGGAAAACGTGCTACCAAGGGTTCTTTCAGCAATGCCATAGTACAGGTCTTCAAATCTGGACCTTGCATCCAGTTTCCAGTCCTGGACTTTGTAATCTTTGGTAGGTGTGACACTATATGGGCAATCAATTGCGTTTCCTTAACTTCCAGTGAGAACAAAATTTAAATGGAAACTGGATTCAGGGGTCCAGAGGTTCTAGACCTGGACCACAGAAGAACTACTTTTGCTTCATTGAAGAACCTGCTTGTTGAAGGAAGTGTGACGAACCTTTTAAAGGGTTTAAAAAACTTTTACACCGTTCACAGATCTCAAATTTACAGATTTACAAACAGGTTCTTTAGGGAAACAAAACTGGTTCTTCTATACCATTGCTCAAGAACCCATGGCAAAATAGCATTAACAAAACGTTAGTTAGCGTAGGTGGCAGCTGTTATCAGATCACAAACAAAATGACAATGTTCAGCTATTCAAAATAAATATATATATATATATATATATATATATATATATATACACACACACACACACACACACACACACACACACACACATATTTAGTTCATCTCAATGCTTTGTTATATATCCTTTGTTGGCAATGACAGAGGTCAAACATTTTCTGTAAGTCTTCACAAGGTTGGCACACACCGTTGCTGGTATGTTGGCCCATTCCTCCATGCAGATCTCCTCTAGAGCAGTGATGTTTTGGGGCTATCGGCGGGAAACACAGACTTTCAACTCCCTCCAAAGGTTTTCTATGGGGTTGAGATCTGGAGACTGGCTAGGCCACTCCAGGACCTTGAAATGCTTCTTACGAAGCCACTCCTTTGTTGCCCTGGCAGCGTGCTTGGGATCATTGTCATGCTGAAAGCCCCAGCCACGTTTCATCTTCAATGCCCTTGCTGATGGAAGGAGGTTTGCACTCAAAATCTCACAATACATGGCCCCAATCATTCTTTCATGTACAGGACCAGGGACTGGGCCAGTCGTCCTAGTCCTAGTCATCCCCATGCTTCACATGCTTCTTTGGATGCAACTCAGCATACACTCTTCTCCAAACACAACGAGTTGTGTTTGTATCAAACAGTTCTATTTTGGTTTCATCTGACCATAAGACATTCTCCCAATACTCTTCAAGAACATCCAAATGCTCTCTAGCAAACTTCAGATGCGCCCGGATATGTACTGGCTTAAGCAGGGGAACACGTCTGGCACTGCAAGATCTGTCCCTGGCGGCGTAGTGTGTTACTGACGGTAGCCTTTGTAACGTTGGTCCCAGCTTTCTGCAGGTCATTCACTAGGTCCCCCCGTGTGGTTCTGGGATTTTTGCTCACTGTTCTTGTGATCATTTTGACCCCACGGGCTGAGATCTTGTGTGGAGCCCCTGATCGAGGGAGATTAGCAGTGGTCTTGTAGGTCTCCCATTTTCTGATTATTGCTCCCACAGTAGATTTCTTCACACTAAGCTGCTTGCCTATTGCAGATTCAGTCTTCCCAGCCTGGTGCAGGTCTACAATTTTGTTTCTGGTGTCCTTCGACAGCTCTTTGGTCTTCACCATAGTGGAGTTTGGAGTGTGACTGTTTGAGGTTGTGGGCAGGTGTCTTTTATACTGTTAACAAGTTCAAACAGGTGCCATTAATACAGGTAATGAGTGGAGGACAGAGAAGCCTCTTAAAGAAGAGGTTACAGGTCTGTGACAGCCAGAAATCTTGCTTGTTTGTAGGTGATCAAATACTTATTTTCCACCATTATTTGCAAATAAATTCTTTAAAAAATCTGCCAATGTGATTTTCAAAAAAAAAATTCTAATTTTGTCTCTCATAGTTGAGGTCTACCCATGATGTCAATTACAGGCCTCTCTCATTTTTTTTAAATGGGAGAACTTGCACAATTGGTGACTGACTAAATACTTTTTTCCCCACTGTATATACAGTGTATATATAATTTTACAAGCAGTGTATTGACTTGAAATTGTATACAGCACCTTTAAAACATCTTAATGAATGTATCAATTAGTGCCTCCCACCAACATCCCAAAACATTCCATCTTTTTGACCTGCTGTACCGCAACATCACTGAACAGCCGGACGTGCTTGGAGGAAAACACTAACTGCCAATTCTGCTATGTCGACTAAACCCAAGACCAAGCTATTTCAGGCTCTAGGTCAAATGTAGATCCTGTAGCTGCTCTGGAAAACTCTGCTGTGAAACCAAACACCAACAGGTCTTTTCCTGGAAAGACAGGCTGGGGAAAAAGGGCTTCTCAGACCACTGATGTAATTAAACCATCAGGAATGTTTATTGATCCCGGCCTGCTGACTGACCACTTTGGCCACTCATTAGGGTTATAATGGAACTAAAACACCACTAATGTCTCTCAGGGTAAAGTATTTGAAAGTGTGAGGTTAGGTCTTCTAGAGCTGGAGGTGTGGTGTCTGGTTGGGGCAGAACCTAATTTAATGTAAATAATCTTTCATCAACAAAATCTCAGACATTCCAAGACTTTTCATATGAAATGTATAAATTTATGCTATTTTTAGTCAGTAAGCACATATTTTAACATTTAATCTTTTAAAATGAAACAATTTTATTATACTATGCAAGCATTATGTCCTGTCAAAATTACGAAAAAAAAAAATAATAACCATGCCATGGTTCTGATGTCATCACTTGGCCAATCCTGGCAGTCAAAGGGCACTCCAAATGATATAAGCTTCCAAGATAAGGGGATAAAGTTTAATATGTCCGTCCAAACCCAACAGTTTGTTCTACAAGCCTGAACTGAATTTTTAACAGGACACAATCAGAACAGGTGCCATTTACACACATCTATCAGCCATACCATTAGCAACACCTGACCCTTACCCTAATACTGAAAAAGTCTGCCTTGTGCCATCATAGATCACAACATATCTGAACATTTAAGGCATGGTCTTCACAAGCTGTCTGAAGGCGTCCTGTGGGATCGGACACCTTAGCAGCAGATCCGTTAAGTCTGTTAAGTCAGTTTTGAGGTGGGGACTCCATGGATCGCATTAGTGAGCCTTGGGTGTCCATGACCCTGTGGATGGTTCACCGGTTGTCCTTTCTTGGAGCACTTTTGGTAGGTACTGACGCTGCATACCGGGATCTCAAGATCTGCCTGATGTTTTGGAGATGTTCTGCCTAATACATCCACACTTTGACAGATGCCCTTGTAGATGAAGATAATCAAGATAATAAACTTCACCTGTGTGTATTAGCTTTAAAGGTACAATAGTAAAATGCTTTAACTCTAAGGTATAAAAAACAACCTGAGCACAACACAGCAAAGTCACTTGTGCACAAGCAACACCTACACACAGATGAAGATAATCAAGATAATAAACTTTACCTGTGTGTATTCGCTTTAAAGGTACAATAGTAAAATGCTTTAACTCTAAGGTATAAAAAACAACCTGAGCACAACACAGCAAAGTCACTTGTGCACAAGCAACACCTACACACAGGTGTCACCCTGCAGTGTTTTTTGTCTAGCTATTAACACAGCTGATTCAACCCAACAGCTAATTAATAAGCCTTTCGTTAGCTGAATCACATGTGTTAGAGAAGGGACAATGCCAAAGTGTGCAGGAGCACTCCAGGAGTAATGCTGGGAAACATGGTCTTTAAGACACAGAACACAGTTTGTGAGTAATATAGGGGTGATTGAACTTGCAAGTAATTTTAGGGCAGGAGTGTGTTGCTGAGGGCTGAGTGTACTGCCTGGCTGGCATTAGCGAGGAGGAAACATCTGAGAAACAGCCTGGAACCAAGAGCTTTAACATATCCTACATATATGAGTAAACACTGCACTACTAACAGAGAGAGAGAGGGACAAGGAGAGTGAGAGACATAAAAAATGCAGCAAATTGCAATGTATTTATAGAATAAATAATGTGCAGTAATTCGTCAGTAATAAATGACAGCTTTACAGGTGAAGCCAATAAACCTTAACTGTCAGTGAAAGTAATTTCTGCATTATTTCTGATTTAATTTTAAACAATGTAAGGAACTACTGCCAGATTCAAATTATGTGAAGGTTTGTGTATGAAAATGATGCATACAATCACTGAGCAATTTACTAGTGTAAGACTGTCTGTTAATCTGATAAAGTAAGGTGCTTCATTTGTAATTAGTTTTATTTTATGAAGTGACAGTTCCTTAAAATGTGTTTGTGTAAATTTTATATTCAAGTTTAGATTAAAGAGCAGGAGGAAAAAGAATATATAAGGATTAAGAACTAGTTTGTCTGTACTTGGATTTAATTCACTCATGTCCACGCTACTAATACTCCTAAAAACTAAGGATTACATTAGGACTCGTACAGCTACTTTACACAATTATCCAATCAGCCTAGCATGTGGCAGCAGTGTAGTATTTAAAAGCATGCAGATACATGCCAGCAACTTCAGCTAATGTTCGCATCAACCATCAGAATCTGGAGAAAATGGGCTCTCAGTGACTTGGAGCATAGCACGATTGTTGGTGTCAGAAGGACTGGTTTAAGTATTTCTAGAACTGCAGATCAGCACACCAGCCTCCAGTGTTTACTCTGGATGGTGTAATAAAGAAATACAGTGAGCAGTACTTCTGAGAGAGACACACCTCGTTTATGAGAGAGGTTGGTGTGGCGCAATGGATAACACCAGTACCTGCCATTGAGCTGCTATACCATGTGGGAGACTGGGGTTAGATTCCCGGTCTGGGTGACTATCCTTCGCTACACCAATTGGAGTCCCTGGGCAGGACTCCTAACAGTACATTGGCCCAGAAAAGCAGGAAATAGTCATTTTGACTTCATTGATTAACTATCAATGAAAGTCAATGTAAAAAGATTTTCTTCCAAGTCACTTTGTTCATCATGGAATTCTGATCAAGAAAAACTAACTAATCAGCAGATTAAAAAAAACAAGCATGCAAACACACACATTTATCAGCCACAATCACAGGTAACAGGAAAAAAGTCCAGCCTTTCGTACACTGCAAGTATGGTTGTTTGGTAACTTCGGTCCATCTGTCTGTCTGCCTTTGTGTTTCTTTCTCACACTGAAAAATACACAAGAGTCTGATAGGATATTAAACTAGTCTTATCTCATACAAAAAGCCAAAGCACCATCATACCCCACTTATGAGATGATGTCAGTGCTGTTTACCTAAATTATTCACTCGCCCTCAGTGAGCGCACAAGAGAACTGACACATATGCACACAAATGGAAGTCTACATATACATCCCTGCTATCTGTCCTACCGTTGTGTCTTGACCTTGACTGCAAAAAACACTCACATTTACACTAATGACGCAGTATTTTACCTCTTAAACCCTCTTATTATGGAGGAGTGAGAGAGAGAGAGAGGTGGGGGGTAAAACAGCACTTGACATTCACCTGCAATTATTTTCATCAGGGTTACATTAGCATCATCGCCGAGTGCCATTTAACATAGCAGGGGCACACACACACATACACACACACACCTGGGAAAGATAAACACTATGCCAGAGTTGATACTAAGTGATGTTACCGAGGTAAAGCTGTTAAAGTTTCCATAAAGCTGCACAGTTTACATGATTTTCTCCTCTACTGACACAACATGATGCAACTTAGTAACGTTCATATAGGTTGATTGTTCCACTCCAGACATACAACCTATTTGGTTGTTGTTTCACCTGTCCACTGGTAGCGCTGTTGAGCAAAATACTCTCAAGCATAGCCATTAGCTCCGATCCAAAGCCTAGGCTGTGGGCGAGGTAGGCCGCATTTCTCTGCCGTTACATCATAGAAGGCTGTTCCAAAACGAAGGACCCTTCATATACATCCCAGAAATGCAGCCTACGTTCGAAGCGATTTGGAGGATGCAGCTGATGTATCCTTCACAGCCATTGGTTAGCCACAGTTCTCTGCGCACATACAACTTAGGGTTTTTTAATAATTTTTTTTTTTTTAAACATTCATTCATGCTGAAGCATAAACAGTAGTGTTAAATGGCTTCCGGTTGTAATCAATGACTGAGGCTACTTCCCAATAATTACACCAATACACCAATAACTCAACCAAACACAATTACAAGTTTCCACTCCATCAAGTTTCATAAGATTCAACTCCAGGTATCATAACTCAGATTTACTCATGTTTGTGATTAGAAATGCTCGAAGAATGGCCAAGATAAACTAGCCTTTTGTCCATGTCGCAGGGGCTTCCAGACATGTTAACTGCTCTCCAGTTGACTGTGCTGAAGCCTAATGAAGATTGTTGAGGAAGGTTGTAAGCTGGCAAGCGCTCTCTTAAACGGCGCAGGTGGAAGTTCGGTAACGCTACTCTTTAGAGCTGGAGGTTACAATGCAGTGACCACTATAAAGGTCTATGGCAAGAGGCAGGACCTTTCCGGTGGCGTCACCAGGCAGCCTGGTTAGACTGTTCCATTTGTGTGACCAACAGATTACTAAGAAGGAGTTTTCATAGGACAGTCCTAGCATTCGGATACACAGTCCACTGGACCTGTGCAGGTCAAATAAGGGCTTGGCTGTGTTCGTGTGTTTGTTTGTGTGTGTGTGTGTGTGTGTGTGTGTGTGTGTGGGTGTGTGTGTGTGTGACCCAACCTTTTTTGATCATATTATATACAGCACTGACCGTAATGCAGGATATGAGGATGTTGTGTATTTGTGTTTGGAGGATTTGTTTGAGATGGAGGCAGTATGTAAATCTCTCTCTCACACACACACACACACACACACACACACACACACACACACACACACACACACCCTGCAGGAAGACAGCATTGTATTTGGGTCACGTTTGCATTTTATCTTTCACTCTCTCCCTTCTCTCTCTTTTTACCTTTCTAACTTCTGTTTCTCCCTTTCTCTATCACACCACCCTCCCTCTTATTACATTTCTCTTTCCTACCCCCCCTCCTGTGCTCTTCTTGTGTGCATCTCAATCTTGCTACCTTCTGTCCCTTCTAACCTGATCTACCAATCTCTCTTTCTCCAACTCTTTCCTTACCACTCTCCCTTCCTTACCTCTTTCTGTACCTTTCCTTACCTCTTCCTCCACCTTTCCTTAATCCCCTCTCTTTCCTTACCTCGTTCTCAACCTTTCCTTAACCCCCCTTTCCTTACCCCTTTCTCTACCTTTCCTTAACCCCCCCTTTCCTTACCCCTTTCTCTACCTTTCCTTAACCCCCCCTTTCCTTACCTCGTTCTGTACCTTTCCTTAACCCCCCCCTTTCTTTACCCCTTTCTCAACCTTTCCTTAACCCCCTCCTTTTCCTTACCCCTTTCTCTACCTTTCCTTAACCCCCTCCCTTTCCTTACCTCGTTCTCTACCTTTCCTTAACCCCCCTTTCCTTACCCCTTTCTCTACCTTTCCTTAACCCCCCCTTTCCTTACCCCTTTCTCTACCTTTCCTTAACCCCCCCTTTCCTTACCTCGTTCTGTACCTTTCCTTAACCCCCCCCTTTCCTTACCCCTTTCTCAACCTTTCCTTACCCCTTTCTCTACCTTTCCTTACCCCTTTCTCTACCTTTCCTTAACCCCCTCCTTTTCCTTACCTCTTTCTCGACCTTTCCTTAACCCCCTCCCTTTCCTTACCTCTTCCTCCACCTTTCCTTAACCCCCCTTTCCTTACCTCTTTCTCTACCTTTCCTTACCCCTGTCATTTTCCTTACCCCTTTCTCTACCTTTCCTTAACCCTATCCCTTTCCTTACCTCTTCCTTCACCTTTCCTTAACCCCCTCTCTTTCCTTACCTCTTTCTCTACCTTTCCTTACCTCTTCCTCCACCTTTCCTTAACCCCCCCTTTCCTTACCCTCTTTCTCTACCTTTCCTTAACCCCCCCTTTCCTTACCTCTTCCTCTACCTTTCCTTAACCCCCCTTTCCTTAACTCTTTCTCTACCTTTCCTTAACCCCCCCCTTTCCTTACCCCTTTCTCTACCTTTCCTTAACCCCCCCTTTCCTTACCCCTTTCTCAGCCTTTCCTTAACCCCCTCCTTTTCCTTACCCCTTTCTCTACCTTTCCTTAACCCCCTCCCTTTCCTTACCTCTTTCTCTACCTTTCCTTACCTCTTCCTCCACCTTTCCTTAACCCCCCCTTTCCTTACTTCTTTCTCTACCTTTCCTTAACCCCCCCTTTCCTTACCTCTTCCTCTACCTTTCCTTAACCCCCTTTCCTTAACTCTTTCTCTACCTTTCCTTACCTCTTCCTCTACCTTTCCTTACCCCCCTCCTTTTTCTTACCTCTTCCTCCACCTTTCCTTAACCCCCTCTCTTTCTTTACCTGTTTCTCTACCTTTCCTTTCCTTAACTCCCCTCCCATTCCTTACCTCTTTCTCTACCTTTCCTTACCCCCCCCTTCTCCCTTTCCTTACCCCTCCCTCCTCCCTTTCCTTACCTCTTTCTCTCTCTTCCTTATCTCCTTTTCTACCTTTCCTTACCTCCTTTCCTCCCTTTCTTTACCTTCTTCCCTCTCTTTACCTTTCTCTCCCTTTCCTTACCTCTTTCTCTACCTTTCCTCAACTCCCTGCCTTCCCTTACCTTCTTCCCGCTCCTTACCTCTTTCTCTTCCTTTCCTTACCCCTTCCCTTTCCTTACCTCCCTCCTCCCTTTCCTTACCTTCTTCCTTCTCCTTACCTCCCCCCCTCTCTTTACCTCCCCCCCTCTCCTTACCTCTTTCTCACCCTTTCTTTACCACCTCCCTTTCCTTATTTCCCTCCTCCCTTTTCTCTGAACAATGATCTGTGGATAAACAATATCTGTTCATCATAATCTTTACACAATTATCACTCCTCCTTTTCACACACACACACACACACACACACACACACCTGTACTAGGTCATACGGGGAAACATGTCAATTAATGGCTTCTTTCCATCTCACATGTGTCACTAGCCACAGGAGTGTGTTAACGAAGCCAATCCCAACAGCCTCCAGGATGTTAGCAACACCCTGCTTTGTTTTCATCCTTCTCTTTCCATTTTTTTTCTTTTTCTGTCTTTCTCTCTATATATAATTTCACTCTTCAGTGAGTGTATCTACCAAGGACTGTGAACTCAGAGCTGTCATCTGCAATCCTGTGCATTTGCATGTGCGCATTTGTGTGACAGAGTCTTGACTACATTGGGGCTACAGTGCTAACTACATGCAGAATTATGCCTCAGCCTCGCACATCTCAGTATTGGTGCAGTGTCTGTATGTGGGGAGCGCAGGTGGACAGATGTCATTGCTGACACCTCCAGCACCCGGCACAGGTGGCAGGAAACAGGAGGGCTTGCACTGGCATCGTGATAAGAGCTCCTAGCAATCGCTCCTTGGCTGCCATTAGAATCCAGCAATGAGAGATTGGAAGCAGTCCCATTTTTCACTCTCTTCTCTGAGTACATCATGGATGTACCTTTAGTAAAGATGATCTTTAGATACAGGGAGATGACTAGATGATCCAGCTTTCATAGTGACATTGGAAATCTAAAATCTGTCAGTTTTTCATTAAACATATACAAACATCTCATCCTGAGGGCCTCCTCCAGAACAGTCTGGGTAGTTGCTCCTTAGAATTCAATGATTAGTTTAGCTACAGCCCTAAATTTTCAGCTAGTTTTTATATTTAATCCAAACAACCAAGCAAACCATTGGAATGTTTTAATGGCAACAACCAAAAGATATACTATACTAACCTGACTGGGTGTGAGGTTTTCCCTGAACACCACCACCAAATGAATACCACCTGGATCAATTTAAATGTGTTTAATTATTTACATATATTTATATTTTCTATTTCTATACTGTTTACCAACATGTCATTCTCACAGACCAGTCTTGATGTGAGCACACATTCATTTTAATGGATGAAGGGACGAGTAGGCAGCCTTAACGACTAGCATGGCCTGAGTGTGCAGTGAGCAGAACATGGAAATGATCTTTGATTTGCAATCTGCAGCACACTGCTGAGTTCAACAAGAGCGTCTAGTTTTTGTGAAATTGTACTAAAGAACTGAACTTGATCTGGTTGGTTGTATTGACTCTTGCTTGCTGTTCAGTAGAATATATTGAACCTCTGTGCAGGTAACTGCTTGTGGTTTCTTCTAAAGTAAAAAAAAAAGTTTATTCTGCTTTTGTTGGGAAGGCTTTTTACTGAATGTTGGACCATTGCTGTGAGGATCTGATTGCATTCAGCGACAAGAGGATGAATGAGGTCAAAACGATCACCACCTCACCTCATCACCAATTCCCCAACTCATCCCAAAAGTATGAGCACCATCATTCCAGAGAACAGTTCCACTGATCCACAGCTCATTTCTGGTGGGCTTTATACCCTCTAGACCATGCCTGGTGTGCTCCAGAGTGTCCTATCCTACTGGAAGTACTTCTCTACAGGAACTAGACAGCAGTGGATGCAACTTTAAATTATCTGAATGCATCCATTAAAAGTGGTGCCCACAAATATTTGGACACACAATGTAGGAAAATGTAAAGTTATGAGTCTTTCCAAGGAATCCTACTGGTGTAGCGAACCCTAGACCAACAGAAAATCTGCGTCAGCTTCATTCCTGAAATTGCAAAAATTGTTTACAGCTCTGCTCTAACATGATAGATCCCACTGTCCTAAAAAGTACATTAAACTGGAAAAAATAAACTGGACAAATCCAAATAAGCAAAGACTATCAGTATACAGTAAGAGAACAATAATAATATCAGAATCTTTGTAAAAAAAAAAAAAAAAAAGGACTGTTTAATAAATTTAAACAGTACACATAACCCTAATCTAATATAACCCTTAAATCTAACCCTAAACCTAACTCAAAAAGAATAAGGTTAGGGTTAGGTATAGGATTACATTCAAATGACCGTCATTAATATTCAATGATGAAGTGATTTCTTCTCAAGAATGTTTGGTGAATAAGGCCAATTTTCTCCATTTCTGTGCAGCACAATACTGTAAAAAATACAGTGATAAAGCAACAGAGTGCCTGTATCCCTGCCAAACATCTGACTAATCAAAGAACACAATGAACACCCACTTGTATTATTTGTTGCACTTCAGCTCTTGGAGTGTGAAACCAATCCAAGCAAATGAAAAAGATACAATGTCACAAAAAACAAACATAATTCTGACTTTAGAAAATTAACTACGCCCTGTTGAGACTGGATTAGTTTATTGGATTATGACCCGAGCATCGCTGGTTCATCAGCAGCCAGAGCCAGAGAGAGCACAATTGGCCTTGTTCTCTTCGTGTGAGTACATAGTTCACATTAGTTCAGTGTTGCTGGCCGGCACAGACATCTGCTAGCCAAAGCATCAACCTATCGGTGGCTGGTTGTACCCTAAATCTGAAATTTCTAATTCGGATTTGGACCACTTTCATATATGCTAATATAATCCGATACATATTCGATACGCAGCAATGAGACTTAGTCTGAAGATTGTTGCAACTTTTACATCATTCCAACTCGACATTCACTAAGGAGAAGGGAAAAATGCTGACAGACAGCAGTGAGGGAGGTTTTTTAGTGGTGGGATAGCGAGGTAAAAGGCTGCACAAATATTTGGGGTGATGTCTGTGTTCAAACCAAATTAGGCACATTTTGCAACAACTCCTGTTCAAAGATATTCCTAAAGTAATGGCCAAATGTGGACACAGAAAGACGTGACTGCAGTGTCAGAGAAAAAAAACCTTAAAAGCTTTAAAGAAAAGTTTCAAATAATGGCCAAATAATGTGCCTTCATTACAGCCAACGCATTCTCAGTGATAAGCCCAGCTATCGGCCACGGGAACTCCTTAATAGCTCATGTGAGGCTGGCAAAGAAAGAGGCATTGCTCTTTAGCACATGCAAGTCAGTTTAGGAGCGTGAACTAATCTGGCGAAAGTGAGCTAAAAGTTATACTGAAAAGATAAATGATGCCTTTGGTTAAAAAAATCTGATTTGGGCCACTTTGTTTTAAAGCATATAGAAGTGATGAGTAGTCCTGCTTAATGACTGGCATGGCCCAATTTGTCAATGAGCAGAACATGAAAATGGTCCTCATTTCCCCTGAAAAAAACGCCTGGAAACAACTACTTGCCGAATCTCAAAACAGACAAATATAAATGGTACCAAACTGAAATAAAAGCCAGTGTCTCGTTGACAATGTGATCAGAGTTTAATAACCGAGGAGACTGTAAAAAAATTAGGCCTACAGATGCCCCCCTAATAAACTAACCCAATCAGAATAGGGTCTATGTGGGCATTTCAAACTCCAGTCCTTGAGAACGATTTGGTAATTTTGCTGCTCATCTACTCAACACATCTAATGCAACTCACCAAAACTCTGCTGCACTTCAGGTCTCCAGGAACAGAATTCCACACTGTTTCATGTAATAATAATCTGTAAAAATGTGACTTGAGTTATAAACATTATTTATGCGTCCAAATGAAGACAACCTGCTGCTGCACTGACTGTGATGGTGCAGGTGTAGTGTGATATGGTGGGTTGTTTATTAGTCTATGTGTGCTTCTCAGGATGACCGTCATTAAGTCTGATTTGTCCGCATTGATCAGTAGCTCCCTCTTAAGTGGCCTTGTTTGAAATTCCTAGTAAACTGAGCCCCTCAAGTAGCAAAATTCATCTGAATCCTCTGCACAGAGCTGTGTGTGATGCAGTCCACAGTGAACTAATTACAGCAAAGCAATCCAATATTCTCTCAATCTGCTGCTGTCTGACACACTGTTACATAACAGCCCAATTACACAACTCGCCACCATCACACACCACACACTACACACGCTGCTGCCACCACCTTTAAAATCATGCATGGGCGCACACACACACACATACAAAGATTAACACTCACACATACATGCATGCACACACACTGACAGACACAAATGCTTTGAATACTAACACATTCACTCACTAACAGACACATTCTAGGACACACACACACACACATACATATACATTCTTGTATCTTGTATGTATGTACAGTCACCTGCTCAATCCACCCAGCCGACCCCCCCCAGACAAGCAACCCCTAGACCAGTCATCCACCACCTAGACCAACCCGCTAAATCCACTCACCCACTAGATTCAATGTCAATCCAGTGTTGACCTACCCACCCACTTAATGCAGTGTTGATCCAACCCAGAGATCCACTGGGTTGACAAGATCCCAGAGTCCCATTTGGTTGACAGTGGATCTTGACCCACTCATCCAGCAGATCCAAAGTCAACCCGCTACTGGCCCACCCAACCAGTCAACCCACTACTGGCCCACCCAACCAGTCAGCTGTAACATATAGTGTCAAACCAATGTCGACCCACCCACCCAGATGACCCAGTGTTGACCCACCCACTCAGTTGACCCAGTTACATAAATGTATGCACACACAAATGTCTAAAAAGATGCACACACACACATACACACACTTGCTGACACACAAACACTTGCATCACACACACAGTTCATCTTACATTAACATATACACACATACATGCATGCAGAAAAAATACATGCAAGATGAGTGCACTAAACATCAGCTGCAGATCCCTGATCAGGTAACTGTTCACTGCAGGATGAACTGCAGAGACTTTCTGAAACTGTGTTTTTCTCTTCAGATTAGGAGGCTAAGTAGGTAGGTGTGTGTGTGTGTGTGTGTGTGTGTGTGTGTTGCCAGCTGGTAGGATGTGTTTGAAGCGCTTGTCTTTAAAATGACTCGACAGAAACCTGCTCCCCGCGTCCCTGCCGCCTCGCCGCTTCCTACGCCGAGTTACCATGGAGACTGAAGTTTCAAGCAGCAAAGAGCTATCTATCTGGGTCACGACACATTCGAAAAAAAAAAGATATATAAACAACAACAAAAAATGGATCAAAGGATTCTGCCCAACATTGTTCACTTGTTTATTTCAGCAACTGTACAACAATTATGTCTGACACTTTTCTGTTGTTTTCTTTTTCTTACTTTTTTCTTTTCTTTTTTTGTTTTTATTTTTAGATAAAATTGATATCATTACTTACAGTTGTTTGTTTTTGTCAGGTAGTGCATATGACATCATTCTGTTCATCAGTATGTACTGCCACACAGCTCTGTCATCTGCACTGCCACTTTAAAACTCTATACTGTAATGATACCCCAGGATGCCTTACATCACTACATTATATTAATGTAGTTACTGCACTGTTACATTACACATAATTCATTCTGTATATTACATTATATTAATGTAATTATTACTGCACTACAATCACTTTTTACGCTTTTATGCCTCTATCATGCTGCTCTCTTGTTTGATTTTGCTGCTGTAAAAACTGACTTTCCCTGTGGGATAAATAAAGTGATCTATCTATCTATCTATCTATCTATCTATCTATCTATCATTTTATTCATTTCTGGGTCAGAATGTGTGTACAACATATTTTTTTTAATAGTAAAACATTAATTGGTATAATTTTAACACTAAAACTAAAACCATTCACTAATGAGAAATAACCGTTACATTAATGAGCTCCCTATAGGGACAAATGTATTGGGACATCTGCTTTTTCACAGTTTCTTTCAAAATCAAGGGGAAAAAAAAGTTTACCCTGCTTTTGTTGGAGTAACATTCCAGAGACCACTGCTCCTCAGCATGGCTGGGGGGCTTCATACCACTCAGAGCCTATGCCTGGCATTAGACACGGTTCCAATAGGTTCATGTTTATCTGCTCCAGAGATTCCTATTCTATTGGCGGTACGTCCCTACAGGCACGAGACATCTGTCTCAGCAATTGGTGCATAATCTTTAACAGAGAAAAGGTTTCTACAACTTTTTAAGATATAAATGGATGATCAGTCTTTGGGCTGGATTAAGCTATGGTGTGTGAGAGAGATGAGGGAGTGGTAAGACAGATAGTTATGAGATTTAATCCATATTTCAGCATAAATAAAGTGTAATCTACCCTCTGAGCTAAACATTAGCAACGCTGTGTTTACATCGCTAAGTAAAACCACTAATATGTCACTAAGCTCTGTAAAGAGAGAGACCTATGGGTAAAAGTTGGGGCCAAACTTGGTAACACAGTTAATTAGCTTTTAAAAAAAAAAAAAAAAAAAAAAGGTTAATGTTAGAGTTTGTAGATTAATCACATGTGTTAACCTTAACAGCACTAACAATAACTGAACAACTTACATAACAACAAGAAAAAGCAACATGGCAGCTATTCTGACCATGTTAAAACCTAAATGGACTCTGCCACTATGCAACTATCTGCCACTATTAATATTACCACTATTAACACTATTAAAATTAACTATTAACTTACTCTGATCATCACTGCCATGACTACATTAGGTTATACTACACCATGATTAATATATTATGATTATGATCAGAGCAGTTCAACAGTATAGATGATTTGGTAACTTTTATCAATAATTTTAAATAGTTCTGACCAGAGGAGGATGGGTCGTGTCCCCCTTGTAAGTCTTGGTTCCTCCCAAGGTTTCTTCCTCCAGCTCTGAGGGAGTTTTTCCTTGCCACTGTCGCTGTTGGCTGCTCACTGGGAGTCTTTGATCCTTCATGTCTTCTTACATTATTTCTTTTTTGTCTTTTATTAATTACTAATTATGCAAAGCTGCTTTGTGACAACAACAGTAATTTGACTTGACTTGACTTTATATAAGTTAAAAATATTATAGAAATGAGTGAAATGCAGAAATTAGTGTTTTGGAGAAACATTAATGAAGATATATATACGGGTTTCTGTCCAACGTCATCGCGGACATGGGCAGAAAGCAACAGAAAGCCGCAGCCCACATAGAAAGGAGCAGAAATGACAAGTTAATAAATAAACTGCACCACCCACAAAGAAGATAATATTTAATATTACAAGTTATAAGTTATAAGTTTAGGCGATTCAACAAATCTATGCATATTTCATAAAGTTTAAGAAGCTACAAAAATATTTATTCACAACAAAATAAACACATTGTCATTTATTAAGGTCATGAGAATGACCCATATAAAATTTGTGTCAGAAAACAATGCCTTGTAATCTGTCTATATAAAACACTATACAGCCGAACAGCACTAATTATAGGCCATTATCCCATTAATACTATCAGGCTTTACTACCTCCATTATCACCATTGGAAGATTAGTAGACAGAAAGGATTATAATGAGCCTCTAGGACTGTTTCCAAAGTTGTGCATTTGGTGGTCAGTAGACTGGCTCTGCACGTCCTTATCAATGCAAGTTTTACCGTTAAAACTCCTTCTACAGTTTTGCTGATCAGTATTTTGACCATTATTTTTACTGTAAAAATCCTACATTCCCACACCCACTGTGAAGGTACATCCATATATAATAAAAAAGACTGCACTCTAAAAGTTGCAGGGAAATGCCATTTCAGTTTGTGCACTGTAGAGTATTTGCCCATTTTACTGTAAAGACATGTTTTGCTGGCTCATGGTCATACATTTTTCAGTATAACTTCAAAGGTTTGACATCTGTCTGTCTGTACAGGGGTGGGCAACGGGGGGCCTGAGTCCAGCACAGCTGGCTAATTTTCCTGCTCTAACGGAATAACTGTTAGACTTGACAAGTAACAGGCCAGTTGAATCAGGAGTGTTTGAGCAGGGAAAACACAAAACTGTGCAGAGATCCAGCCCTAAAGGACCAGAAATGCCCACCCCTGGTCTATACTGTGAACCTACTGGACCTATTGGAACCATGCTTAATGACATGCAAATTCAGACATGGGCTAGAGAAGCAGCGGAGCTGTATTTTCTGGAATGATGGTGATCCATCCAATACTTTTGGGATGAGGTGGGGTGGTGTTCATCCATTATCCTAACCTTAACTATTGCTCTTGTCGCTGAACTCTCAACTCTTTTTAATACCACTGATTTCAGAAGAAACAATATATGAGCAGGGGTCCCAATACTTTTGTCCACAAAGTGTGCTATGTATAAAAAGTTCACATGGTTTAGCTAATTCCATGTCTCTGTTTTATAAAAAAAAAAACCAATACGCCACTCTTTATACTCCTTCTTTATTCATAATAGGGCTGCAAGATATTGGGGAAAACTGACATGGCGGTATTTTGTTTTTCTGCGATAAAAACTGATTACTGTTAACATGAAACGGTTAGTTGAATCAGGAGTGTTCGAGCAGGGAAAACACAAAACTGTGCAGAGATCCAGCCCTAAAGGACCAGAAATGCCCACCCCTGGTCTATACTGTGCTCTGTCGCAGCCATTATTGATCGCCCTACTGCTGCACAAAGCCACACCACCTTCCCTGCCCCCTCTACTGGGAGAGCCAGTCAAATGATGGGTCATCAATACACAAAATAACACAAAATATTTTTTATAGTAAAAATCATGCAGAAATATTTTTGCTCCTGGGCTCCATTTACAGTGTGTGAGTGTAATTCACTTTTACACCACTGCCATAAATACAAATCATGTTACGAGTTCCCTCTTGAGGACAGCTATAAACATACACTTGTTGACAAGCTGAGGGATACGTATATACAGATAGAAATGGGACCTAGGTTCAGTCATATGACTCCTTTACTGCGTTCTCTTCACTGACTGTAGTTGCCTGCATCAGATTTGAAACTTTATAAAGCCAGAAATGGGCCAGCCTCTCCCTCCTGATGGTAATAGTCAAAACGTGACTCGTACCAAGAACCCTTCAAGGATCAAGTATGACTCTTGACCCACCATCCTTCAAGATGTATGGAAGACAAGCATCTAGACGTTTCTCTGACCTGGCACCAAAGTTGCTTGCTGTGTGAAGCATCGATTGAGGCCCTTTCTCTTTCAAGAGCACTTAAATCAATCTTGTGCTTATTAAAGGCTTGTAAATGCACCTCAGCGTCCGACTTATTTATTTTTGTACCATTTGTATCTAAATATTCACGAGTACAATATTGGCAGTCACCAAGCTTAGAGGTGTCTTTGGACACTAGTTAAGGATGTGTGGACAACTGAGCACTTCTGTAAGACATTCTGGATAAATGCCGCAATTGTGATGTGAATATAATGGACTACGGAACTGTTTATATGATATGAATTTAAAGTGATAAAATCAGGAAAAAAAAAATCACTGTAATCCAATGATTCCCATGACTAAGCCTTGTTTGGTACAGACCTTTGGACTTTTCAATTCGGTCCGAACCAAAATAGCAGGCTCAGACAAAGGCCCTGACAAATGAATCAATATATAGTTTATGTAGAACATCAGAGGTGGTTCGGTCTGTTCGTTTATAATATATTTAAACACCTTTTTGAATGGTTCAGACTTTCAGGATGTATTGCAGGAAGTTGAGGTATGCTATTGCCTCACATTATACAACAGAAGACAAAAAGACCAACAGTAAAATAAGCGGCTGGAGTACACAGGGATGAATATATCCGTTGGGGACAATATCATTGTTGTACTACGAGCACATTCAATTGGCGAACTGGAACCAGTCTTGAGTTCTGCACTACCCCTCCCCTTTGCTCTCCACTGTCCTCTATTACAGGTTCAAGTCTTCAACCGAACAGTTGATCTCTAGTCTCTCTCTATTGCTGAAACCAACAGAAACAGCAAGGCTGTGGGTTTTAAAAATAGCGACGGGGATTTAAATGTGTAATATTCTGACAAAAACATTTGTTGTTTTCGGACACTTTTGCTTGGCCGTTTCTGCCTGCATGTGTGCCTGTGTGTATGTGAGAGATCCCTTGCTTGGCCTTCCTCCCGCCTCTGCTCTTGGGTAAACAGAGCAGGCAGCTGAAGGCAATGTGTGTGGATTTTAGCTGTTTTTCTAAGATGGATTTCTCACTGATAGATGCTGCTTCCTATGATATGTGTAAGACGTCTGTAGGTCACTCTGATCCTGAGTTATGAAGCCTAGAATACCGGTAGTGCGAGAAACAGGTTCAGTGAATGGATCAGTCCCATGGATCTGCCTAATTATCCGATACCCAATCCAGCTCATTTTTTTTGTATCGGAAATCTTTAAGCAAGTCAACCTCAGAACAACGGACTCCACTAATAACTGTTAAGCTTAGTTTGTCCCCGTAGAGAAGTACTGGCAATAGATTAGGCCTGGAGCAGCTTAACATGAACCTACTGGACCTATTGGAACCATGCTTAATGACATGCAAATTCAGACATGGGCTAGAGAAGCAGCGGAGCTGTATTTTCTGGAATGATGGTGATCCATCCAATACTTTTGGGATGAGGTGGGGTGGTGTTCATCCATTATCCTAACCTTAACTATTGCTCTTGTCACTGAACTCTCAACTCTTTTTAATACCACTGATTTCAGAAGAAACAATATATGAGCAGGGGTCCCAATACTTTTGTCCACAAAGTGTGCTATGTATAAAAAGTTCACATGGTTTAGCTAATTCCATGTCTCTGTTTTATATATAAAAAAACAATACGCCACTCTTCATACTCCTTTATTCATAATAGGGCTGCAAGATATTGGGAAAAACTGACATGGCGGTATTTAGTTTTTCTGCAATAAAAACTGATTACTGTTAAAATGAAACGGAATGGAAGAAACGCAATTATTCCACTAAACTGTTACATTACATACAGACTGTATCAAAATAAGCATCATTAATACAATAGCAGCACAAAATACTAGAAAACAAAATACAAAAGACTGAAAAATACAGTCTCACATTTGTTGCCCTTTTTTTTGCTGATTCAAAAAATTAAAACGTGAAAAACGTGATTCAATTCAAAGCTTGAGTTTTCTGACCCATAACATCACTAACCATGTCAGGCCGGTATTGCAACTTCTTTCAAATAAAATCTAGATCTATTATAGTTTTCAGATCAGTTTATACAGTTTACTGCACTAAGCTCCAGCAAGTAGAGGCAAACAAAGTGTGCTAGAAATAAACAGAAACACTCTCCACATGCACTCCAGCTTTGAACCCTGTGCCACATACACACACACACACACACACTCTCCTACTTGCTCTGGGGGCTTGACTGAATCTTTTGTATTAATTAACAAGCTCGTTCAAACCTGAACAGTGTGACATGCCTCCGCCCACATAAGCACACGATGCAAAATCCAACAAATAAATATATAAACAAACAAATAACCAGCCTAGCCCACATCTCCGCCTAGCCCACTTCTACACAACAACAGCAAATCCATCCTGTCTTCCCCCAAGCCTGTCTACTGGAAACTGTGTATTCAATTTAGAGCACTAAGTTGGGAGTATTTGTGTGTGTGCAGGAGTTCATAAACCAAAAGTTTGGACACACCTGACATCTTGGGCATCTGAATAAAGGCACTGCACAGATTACATTTACATACCCCCCCTCCCCTCATTCATTCAGCAAAAAGAGTGTTAGTAAGGTCAGGATGTTGGATGATCACAACCCCCCCACCACCACCCCTAGCTTCCCAAATCCTCCCAAAAGTCTTGAATTGAGCAACAACAATCATTCCAGCAACAATCACACAGTTACACTGATCGACAGCTCAATGCCTACGCCTGGCCATTAGGTTAATGTTTATCTGCCCCAGAGAGTCCTATTCTATTGGCAATATTTATCTACAGAGACTAGACAAGCTGCGTGTGTGTGCACGCGTTTGAATGTCTGTCTTAATAGTGGGTGCAGCTTCAAGTAGCCCGAATTCATTCAATGCATTCATTAGAAGGGGTGTCCAGGAACATTTGGACATGTCTTAAAGGCACAGAAACAACAACAGCTGGTTCAATTCTAAGGGACAATGAGAGGTTGGTCATATGAGCATGAATTCACCGTATTTTACTACATAAACTTACACAGATGACATAAGTGGACCTCAAGGGGAAAGTAAAATAACTGTAGGACATGGGCCCTTTAATATATGCAAATAGGCAGGAGATGTTTAAGGTTACTGGTTATCCCAGAAGGCTTCTGTAGTAGTGTGGTGTTACTGGAAAATGGGCCAAAGAGTTAGTGTGCCTCTCTGAAAGTGTGTGTGTGTGTGTGTGTGTGTGTGTGTGTGTGTATATAAATGTGTGCATCCCAGGTGACAAAAGTAGTAGTCATGCAGCTGCCAGAAGCACTGCATATATGGGCCAAAGTGTGTGCATGAGTCTAAGTGTGAGTGTGTGAGAGAGAAGCTGGTTTTATGGGGCAGCCTGGGAGATACAAATGGGACAGTCATTGCCATGGACACTTCTATGGTTACCATGCCAACACACCTCACGTGAAAAAAGTTGTTTTCTAACTTTGATACTAACACTGCAGAAACAACTGAGACTATAGGCCTAAACCTCAGGGACAGCAGCAACTGGTCAACTGGTCAACTGGTCAACAGCAGTGCTTTCTTCGGGACCTACAAAAACACCTACATGCAAAACCAAAAATGGCAAATGCACATTCTTAACCACAAACACAGCAATAAGGTTGTAAAACGTTAGACCAAATTTAGAGTCTTATACTGGCCTTCATTCAAAAAGCAGTCCGTCAGAGATGCTCTTTATAAGTTCTGAGTGAGCGAACAGGGCTAAACTGCTGTAGGCTGAATTGGTGGATGTACTGTATGTAAATGACTGCGTTTTGTGAGGTCACACAGAGTTCAAAGCAGACTTTCTTTCTTCTGCAGCTGTAGGTCACCTTAAAAAAAGTTTTCCTTCTATATGGGCCCTGTCAATGCGGTGGTCAATAGCATCTACACATCATTATGGTATCATCTTCAGCATACACTGCAACATCAGAGCTGAGGCCCTCTCGTCAGCATACAAGGCCATTCTTGACACGGCCTTAGCTAAGAAGTTATCCCTATATGGTTTAAGGTTATTATCAATATGCAGAGTTTGTGGGCACCTACACACGGGAGCACACACACAAACACATGTTGATACACACCAGCTGAAAGATGAAAACGGATCATGCTCACATTTGACACCATTCCCTTTTCAGAAAAGGTGAACAAGGCTGTTAATATGGCAGATACATTTTTTATACTTTTAAACACACACACAGGCTATTGCAAAGCTAGGGCTATTTAAACATATGGTGATGCAACCTTTAGACTAATTTACTGACAAAAAATAACAGCAAAGAGAGACAGAGAGACAGAAAGTCAGACAGACAGACCGACGGACAGAAAGGGAGAGGGAAGCGTCTGGGTGGAAACCCTTTCCAGGAAAGTGGTATCCACAATAAGCACAGTGAATAAATATAGCCTCTACTGACTGACCAAGAGCCCTAATTATGGTCACGCACTGGAGCGCGCGGACACACACACACACACTTCAGATAAACACAAACACTCACTGTGTCATGTCAAACACTAATTGCACTCCAGCTTTGTGTCTAGAGCCTGACCTCCATGACCCTAATCTACTGTGAGGGCACACAGGCTTTAAAGGCTGATCTGAGAACAGTCTGTGGATCAGAACTTTGGATTAACTGAGACAGACACATTCGCTCAGTCTGCTCTGAGGTCAGACAACATATCCAACATGTAATCCCTTCTGATTTCCTTCTGCAACACACTGACAGATTAAGAGCCTATTTGGGTACATCAGATTGTGGGAATTCCTCAGCATTCCACATAACTGGCCTGTCCGTGCTCTGCCCACAGTCGCACCCTTACAGCAGCCTAATGAGAAATTCTAGTCCACAACTAAGTTGTTTCTCAACATATCCATTTACATTCTCAAAATATCCAATTCGGAGTATGTTATTAAAGCAGCAGTATGTGAGAATTGGCATTTATTGCTTGTGGGCTCCCCCTACAGTGTGGAAGTGGAATTCACACCTTGCTACTCCTAAAAGACAAGCCTCTCACATACATTTTACAAGCTGAGGGAAACAGAACCATCACTGAATCATGTGGACTGAAATGTTAGAGTAATATCACAGGAATTAACATGAAATGGGTTACGCATCGTTACCCAGTTCTTGCAAACATTTTCCTGTCCAATTCACCAAAGTTACATAGTGCAGGACACACAGTACAGTAACGATAGCAGCACAATTCTCCCTATTACAAGTCAGTGGAGCATCAACATGATTTTGTAGGTAAAATTGTTGCCATAAATTGATGGGCGGCACAGGAAAATGTACTTCACATTTATTTATTAAAGAAGGGGTGAAAGGAAGAGGTCATGTCCTG